>NW_022142014.1:0-16917 GCF_007565055.1 Rhinopithecus roxellana | reverse complement strand
TTTCTTGCAAAAATAGAGCAAAACAAAACAAACAAACAAAAAAACCAACTGAGAAACAACCTATACTTCACTCTATTGCCTGTGTTTAAAAATCACAGGATTGTGTATAAAAGAATCTTTTTCTTGACTCTTGGTCTATCTCTGTACCTACAGTATACCCACCCTCTTAATTACTGTGGCTTTATTATAGAGAAAAAAATAAAGTCGGAAGACATAATACCAGATTTTTAGACTTAAAATTTTCTTGGCTATTCTATATCCTTTGAATTTCCACAAAAATTCTAGAATCGCATTTTCAATTTCAAAAATAACTTTGGGGATTTTAATTGGACTGCACTGAGTCTACATATTAAATCAGACAAAACTGAAATCTTAACAATATCAAATCTTCTGCTCTATGAACATAAAAATACTATTTATTTATATCTCCTTTACTCCACATTGTATGCAGAGACCTTGATAAGTTATTATTTCTAGCGATTAAGTTTTAGATGAAGAACTTGTGTACAAATTTTATCAACAAATACAAACGTTTTGCTTTTTCATTTCCAAACTCCATGGATTTTGTTTGTTTATTTGTTTTGAATTTTTGTATGTCTTAGGACCTCCATTATAATTTTGTATAGTGGATGGTTCAGTATTTTTTACAATTTGAAAAGTAAAATGTTTAATATTTTATCACTAAGCATGAAGTTTGCTGCAGAATTGCCTGTACTGCTTCTCAATAATTCTAAACCTCAGTAATTATTTGTAGATGAATTATTTGTAGATGCTTTATCAAAATAAGGTGCTTTTCCATTATTCCTGGCTTCCTGAGAGTTTTATCATGAATAACTGTTGACTTCTTTCAAGTGATTTTCAGCTACTGTTGAGATAATAAAAGTTACTGTTCTTCATTCTGTAAATATGATGCATTATATGGATTGATTAAGTAATGTTATAATAATCTTGCACTTCTGAAATACATTCAAGTTGGACATGGCAGATCATCTGAGAGAGATGGAGGTAAATCTTCCCTTTTTTTTGAATGTTTATGTCTATGCTTATGAGAGATATTGACTTTTAGTTTTTCTATTTGAAATGTCCTCAATAGTCTTTTGATCTCATCACTCTTATTGTGCAGTTGTCAACATAACTAATCAAACTAGACAATGAGAGATTAGAACACGAGCAACATCATTCTTAAGGCTCCTTGTGGTTATCAAGATGCTGGAGGGGATAGAGAGATAAACCTGAGAAATATTTCAGTGAGAGAGTTGATGGGACTGAAGTCTGCACAGCAGACGGCAGTTGATTTTTAAAACTGCTTATATGTGCAATTATATTTTCCTTTATAATTTTTACCCTTTACTCTGTGTGTAGAAAGGCATATTTTATCCTGCTCTACTAGGGCATTTGTGTTTTCATTTCTTTTTATAAATCTGAAATTCATGTTTATTTGTGAATTATCGCTTTGCTTAAACATTTTATACAATGCTGTTCTAGCAAGTTGAGGTTGTAGAGTACTATGCTGCTGATATTGAATGGCGAACATAAACATAACCACTAAAAGTAACTTATGATCTAAATAGAATACATACTGGTTGGAGTGGGGAAATTGTGCATATCATGAAGGAAGGACAAACATTAGATATAAAGGAAATATTTTCTAAGACATTTGATAGCTTAGGAAATATCATTTCATAACACTTATATTTTCAGAAAAATATCTGAGGTGTTTGTATTCTATTTCTGAATTAGATGCCGGAGTAATCACTGTGCTGACTCAGCCTCTGGTCTCCAAAAACAGCTGGATCAGTTAGGGCTGAGCAGTGACTCAGCCTGGTATTGGCAGAACTCAGTTTAGTATCCTGTGATTCTTATTGTGTACCCGCCTGTCTGACTTCACTCTGACTCAGTGGAGTTGGTCTGAGACAGATGCCTTGCTCACAGTTAGGACCTGAAGGCTGAGGACACTGCACAGTACCACTTGTGTCAGTCCTCCTCACATGACATTGCAGGTCAGGATGTGACCTGCTATGATGTTGACGCTTGAGAACAGCATGCACCACTTCTCAATACCTCTAAATCTAGATAATTCTAAAGATGGACCATTTGTAAATATCCAGAGTACATATCAGAACAAAGAGTCCCAGGCACCAGCCTACAAACACCTCTTTTGGTTTCTTACTCATATATTTTGGTTATTTTTTGCCCAAGATCTCTTTGCTCTTGAAACCCTAGACCTTTTATTAACAACTTTACCATTATATAAATCAAACAGCATATAACTCAACAACTTATATTGTACAATTCAATGGTTTTTAATGCATTCACAGAGGTGTACAGTCATCATCACAATCAATTCTACAACATTTTCATGACACTCAAAATAAATCTTGTGCCCATCAGCGTTACTGACCTTATCCGCCAGCATCTCATATCCCCTGTCTCAGGCAATCAGTCATCTACTTTTTCTCTATAGATACGATTATTAAGGATATTTCCTAGAAATAGAATCAACTGTATGTGGTCTGTTGTGACTGGCTTATTTCACTTCTCATAATGTTTGCAAGTATCCTCCATGTTGTAGCGCGTGTCTGTACTTCAGTTCTTTGTATGGCCAAGTAGTATTCCATTGCATGAATATACCACATTTTGTTTGTCTGTTCCTCAACTGATGGACATTAGAGTAGTTTCCACAATTTGGCTATTTCAATTATGATTCTATGAAAATTCATGTGCAAGCTTTTGTGTGGACATAGGTTTTCATTTTTCCTGGGTATATATCTAGGGGTAAAAGTCCTGGCTTATATTGTCACTATGTTTAACCACTTGAGGAACTGCCAGACTTTACTCCAAACCTGCTGCCTCATATTAAGTCCCTACTAGCGAACAAAGATTCTATTTAATCACCAAACTGTGCATAAGAAGAAAGGTTTTGTTAGTGAGTGAGTGTTTGGAGGAGCTAGAATATATCTGGATACAAGAAAATAAATCCAAGACAACTCAGAGATAACCACTGAATATGCTGTTAATTTGTCCTACTTTTCCAAAAACTTTGCCAATGTAATCTCTACATTGTGGATGAGAAATCACTTCCAAAGTTGTTGAGAGGAGGCAGTGGGCTGAGAGTCGCTGGAGAAGCTGAGTCAGCTAGGAAGAACTGGCACAAGACACAAACTGGGGAGGACTTTATATTTTAAACTATGGATAACATTACCTTATATTTAGAATATTATATATATGTATATACTCATTTGATTATAAGTTCTTAACATATAACCATAAATAAATAAATAAATAAATTTATTTATTTTGAGACAGAGTCTCACTCTGTTGCCCAGGTTGGAGTTCAGTGACTCAGTCTCAGCTCACTGCAACCTCCCTCTCCTGAGTTCAAGCGATTCTCCTGCCTCAGCCTCCCAAGTAGCTGAGATTATAGGCACGCACAACCATACCCAGCTAATTTTTTGTATTTTTAGTGGAGACAGGCTTTCACCATGCTCGACAGGCTAGTCTCGAACTCCTGAATTCAAGTGATCTCCCTGCCTCAACCTCCCAAAGTGCTGAGATTACAGGCATGACCCACCACACCTGGACTATTTTCTGTATTTTTCTATGTACACTTTGTATCCTTTGTTTTGCATTTTGCTTTGAGAATAACATTGAAGAAAATTATATATAGATTTGTTTTTATTTTATCCAAATCTATAATTCTCTATTTCTAAAGTCAGAAAGAAAATGGCCCTCTTTCTCAGCATATATTACATTAGTTTGGTGGCAAAATGTGCCACCTTTTATTGTAGCCCCCAACCCCAAGTTATTATTTTTTCATTAATAATGACGTTTTATAGATTATTTTATTAAAATTAAGTTGTATTGAATTACATAAATTAAAATTGATGAACTATTTCTAGGCAATAACTGCATTTATAGATGAATTATCAACTTATATTGATAAAATATAGATTTCTATGAGCTATGTTCACCATAAATATTTTAAATTCACAAAGAACAGCTTCCTCTTCTTGAGCACTCCACTATATTTAAATTATTGAGCAATGGAAATAAATCTTTCTAAAGTTTATCTTTTTAAATATTCATAAATATATTTGTTTTGGATTTTGATCTGATTATAAGTTCTTAAAATATAACAAGCTGGGGGGGCGGAGCAAGATGGCCGAATAGGAACAGCTCCAGTCTCCAACTCCCAGCGCGAGCGACACAGAAGACCGGTGATTTCTGCATTTTCAACTGAGGTACTGGGGTCATCTCACTAGGGAGTGCCGGACAATCGGTGCTGGTCAGCTGCTGCAGCCTGACCAGCGAGAGCTGAAGCAGGGCGAGGCATCGACTCACCTGGAAGCGCAAGGGGGAAGGGGATCCGTTTTCCTAGCCAGGGGAACTGAGACACACAACACCTGGAAAATCGGGTAACTCCCACCCCAATACTGCGCTGTAAGCATACAGGCATTCCAGGAGAATATATCCCACACCTGGCCGGGAGGGTCCCACGCCCACGAAGCCTCCCTCACTGCTAACACAGCAGTCTGCCGCGATCTATCCGCAAGGCAGCAGCGAGGCTGGGGGAGGGGCGCCCGCCATTGCTGAGGCTTAAGTAGGTAAACAAAGCCGCTGGGAAGCTCGAACTGGGTGGAGCTCACAGCAGCTCAAGGAAGCCTGCCTGTCTCTGTAGTCTCCACCTCTGGGGACAGCGCACAGCTGAAGACCAACAGGGGAAGTAGCGGGAGCCGGTGCAGACGCGAACGACTCTGTCTGACAGCTTTGGGGAGAGCCGCGGATCTCCCAACGCGGAGGTTGAGATCTGAGAACGGACAGACTGCCTGCTCAGGTGTGTCCCTGACCCCTGAGTAGCCTAGCTGGGAGAAATCCCCCACTAGGGGCAGTCTGACACCCCACACCTCACAGGGTGGAGTACACCCCTGAGAGGACACTTCCAAAGGAAGAATCAGACAGGTACACTCGCTGTTCAGCAATATTCTATCTTCGGCAACCTCTGCTGCTGATACCCAGGCAAACAGGGTCTGGAGTGGACCTCAAGCAATCTCCAACAGACCAACAGAGAGTCCTTCTGACTGTCAGAAGGAAAACTATCAAACAGGAAGGACACCTATACCAAAACCCCATCAGTTCGTCACCACCATCAAAGACCAGAGACAGATAAAACCACAAAGATGGGGAAGAAGCAGGGCAGAAAAGCTGGAAATTCAAAAAATAAGAGCGCATCTCCCCCTGCAAAGGAGCGCAGCCCATCACCAGCAACGGATCAAAGCTGGTCAGAGAATGACTTGGACGAGAGGAGAGAAGAAGGCTTCAGTCCATCAAACTTATCAGAGCTAAAGGAGGAATTACGTACCCAGCGCAAAGAAACTAAAAATCTTGAAAAAAGAGTGGAAGAATTGACAGCTAGACTCATTAATGCAGAGAAGATCATAAACGAAATGACAGAGATGAAAACCATGACACGAGAAATACGTGACAAATGCACAAGCTTCAGTAACCGACTCGATCAACTGGAAGAAAGAGTATCAGCGATTGAAGATCAAATGAATGAAATGAAGCGAGAAGAGAAACCAAAAGAAAAAAGAAGAAAAAGAAATGAGCAAAGCCTGCAAGAAGTATGGGATTACGTAAAAAGACCAAATCTACGTCTGATTGGGGTGCCTGAAAGTGAGGGGGAAAATGGAACCAAGTTGGAAAACACTCTTCAGGATATCATCCAGGAGAACTTCCCCAACCTAGTAGGGCAGGCCAACATTCAAATTCAGGAAATACAGAGAACGCCACAAAGATACTCCTCCAGAAGAGCAACTCCAAGACACATAATTGCCAGATTCACCAAAGTTGAAATGAAGGAAAAAATCTTAAGGGCAGCCAGAGAGAAAGGTCGGGTCACCCACAAAGGGAAGCCCATCAGACTAACAGCAGATCTCTCGGCAGAAACTCTACAAGCCAGAAGAGAGTGGGGGCCAATATTCAACGTTCTTAAAGAAAAGAATTTTAAACCCAGAATTTCATATCCAGCCAAACTAAGTTTCATAAGTGAAGGAGAAATAAAATCCTTTACAGATAAGCAAATGCTTAGAGATTTTGTCACCACCAGGCCTGCCTTACAAGAGACCCTGAAGGAAGCCCTAAACATGGAAAGGAACAACCGGTACCAGCCATCGCAAAAACATGGCAAAATGTAAAGACCATCGAGGCTAGGAAGAAACTGCATCAACTAACGAGCAAAATAACCAGTTAATATCATAATGGCAGGATCAAGTTCACACATAACAATATTAACCTTAAATGTTAATGGACTAAATGCTCCAATTAAAAGACACAGACTGGCAAACTGGATAAAGAGTCAAGACCCATCAGTCTGCTGTATTCAGGAGACCCATCTCACAGGCAGAGACATACATAGGCTCAAAATAAAGGGATGGAGGAAGATCTACCAAGCAAATGGAGAACAAAAAAAAGCAGGGGTTGCAATCCTAGTCTCTGATAAAACAGACTTTAAACCATCAAAGATCAAAAGAGACAAAGAAGGCCATTACATAATGGTAAAGGGATCAATTCAACAGGAAGAGCTAACTCTCCTAAATATATATGCACCCAATACAGGAGCACCCAGATTCATAAAGCAAGTCCTTAGAGACTTACAAAGAGACTTAGACTCCCATACAATAATAATGGGAGACTTCAACACTCCGCTGTCAACATTAGACAGATCAACGAGACAGAAAGTTAACAAGGATATCCAGGAATTGAACTCATCTCTGCACCAAGCGGACCTAATAGACATCTATAGAACTCTCCACCCCAAATCAACAGAATATACATTCTTCTCAGCACCACATCGCACTTATTCCAAAATTGACCACATAATTGGAAGTAAAGCACTCCTCAGCAAATGTAAAAGAACAGAAATTATAACAAACTGTCTCTCAGACCACAGTGCAATCAAACTAGAACTCAGGACTAAGAAACTCAATCAAAACCGCTCAACTACATGGAAACTGAACAACCTGCTCCTGAATGACTACTGGGTACATAACGAAATGAAAGCGGAAATAAAGATGTTCTTTGAAACCAATGAGAACAAAGATACAACATACCAGAATCTCTGGGACACATTTAAAGCAGTGTGTAGAGGGAAATTTATAGCACTAAATGCCCACAAGAGAAAACAGGAAAGATCTAAAATTGACACTCTAACATCACAATTAAAAGAACTAGAGAGGCAAGAGCAATCACATTCAAAAGCTAGCAGAAGGCAAGAAATAACTAAGATCAGAGCAGAACTGAAGGAGATAGAGACACAAAAAACCCTCCAAAAAATCAATGAATCCAGGAGTTGGTTTTTTGAAAAGATCAACAAAATTGACAGACCGCTAGCAAGGCTAATAAAGAAAAAGAGAGAGAGGAATCAAATAGATGCAATAAAAAATGATAAAGGGGATATCACCACTGACCCCACAGAAATACAAACTACCATCAGAGAATACTATAAACACCTCTACGCAAATCAACTAGAAAATCTAGAAGAAATGGATAATTTCCTGGACATTTACACTCTCCCAAGGCTAAACCAGGAAGAAGTTGAATCCCTGAATAGACCAATAGCAGGCTCTGAAATTGAGGCAACAATTAATAGCCTACCCACCAAAAAAAGTCCAGGACCAGATGGATTCACAGCTGAATTCTACCAGAGGTACAAGGAGGAGCTGGTACCATTCCTTCTGAAACTATTCCAATCAATAGAAAAAGAGGGAATCCTCCCTAACTCATTTTATGAGGCCAACATCATCCTGATACCAAAGCCTGGCAGAGACACACAAAAAAAGAGAATTTTAGACCAATATCCCTGATGAACATTGATGCAAAAATCCTCAATAAAATACTGGCAAACCGGATTCAGCAGCACATCAAAAAGCTTATCCACCATGACCAAGTGGGCTTCATCCCTGGGATGCAAGGCTGGTTCAACATTCGCAAATCAATAAACGTAATCCAGCATATAAACAGAACCAAAGACAAGAACCACATGATTGTCTCAATAGATGCAGAAAAGGCTTTTGACAAAATTCAACAGCCCTTCATGCTAAAAAACGCTCAATAAATTCGGTATTGATGGAACGTACCTCAAAATAATAAGAGCTATTTATGACAAACCCACAGCTAATATCATACTGAATGGGCAAAAACTGGAAAAATTCCCTTTGAAAACTGGCACAAGACAGGGATGCCCTCTCTCACCACTCCTATTCAACATAGTGTTGGAAGTTCTGGCTAGGGCAATCAGGCAAGAGAAAGAAATCAAGGGTATCCAGTTAGGAAAAGAAGAAGTCAAATTGTCCCTGTTTGCAGATGACATGATTGTATATTTAGAAAACCCCATCGTCTCAGCCCAAAATCTCCTTAAGCTGATAAGCAACTTCAGCAAAGTCTCAGGATACAAAATTAATGTGCAAAAATCACAAGCATTCTTATACACCAGCAACAGACAAGCAGAGAGCCAAATCAGGAATGAACTTCCATTCACAATTGCTTCAAAGAGAATAAAATACCTAGGAATCCAGCTTACAAGGGATGTAAAGGACCTCTTCAAGGAGAACTACAAACCACTGCTCAGTGAAATCAAAGAGGACACAAACAAATGGAAGAACATACCATGCTCATGGATAGGAAGAATCAATATCGTGAAAATGGCCATACTCCCCAAGGTTATTTATAGATTCAATGCCATCCCCATCAAGCTACCAATGAGTTTCTTCACAGAATTGGAAAAAACTGCTTTAAAGTTCATATGGAACCAAAAAAGAGCCCGCATTGCCAAGACAATCCTAAGTCAAAAGGACAAAGCTGGAGGCGTCACGCTACCTGACTTCAAACTATACTACAAGGCTACAGTAACCAAAACAGCATGGTACTGGTACCAAAACAGAGATATAGACCAATGGAACAGAACAGAGTCCTCAGAAATAATACCGCACATCTACAGCCATCTGATCTTTGACAAACCTGAGAGAAACAAGAAATGGGGAAAGGATTCCCTATTTAATAAATGGTGCTGGGAAAATTGGCTAGCCATAAGTAGAAAGCTGAAACTGGATCCTTTCCTTACCCCTTATACGAAGATTAATTCAAGATGGATTAGAGACTTAAATGTTAGACCTAATACCATCAAAACCCTAGAAGAAAATCTAGGTAGTACCATTCAGGACATAGGCATGGGCAAGGACTTCATGTCTAAAACACCAAAAGCAACGGCAGCAAAAGCCATAATTGACAAATGGGATCTAATTAAACTAAAGAGCTTTTGCACAGCAAAAGAAACTACCATCAGAGTGAACAGGCAACCTACAGAATGGGAGAAAATTTTTGCAACCCTACTCATCTGACAAAGGGCTAATTTTCCAGAATCTACAAAGAACTCAAACAAATATACGAGAAAAAAACAAAACAACCCCATCAAAAAGTGGGGAAAGGATATGAACAGACATTTCTCAAAAGAAGATATTCATACAGCCAACAGACACATGAAAAAATGCTCATCATCACTGGCCATCAGAGAAATGCAAATCAAAACCACAATGAGATACCATCTCACACCAGTTAGAATGGCAATCATTAAGAAGTCAGGAAACAACAGGTGTTGGAGAGGATGTGGAGAAATAGGAACACTTTTACACTGTTGGTGGGATTGTAAACTAGTTCAACCATTATGGAAAACAGTATGGCAATTCCTCAAGGATCTAGAACTAGATGTACCATATGACCCAGCCATCCCACTACTGGGTATATACCCAAAGGATTATAAATTAGTCTACTACAAAGACACATGTACACGTATGTTTATTGCGGCACTATTCACAATAGCAAAGACTTGGAATCAACCCAAATGTCCATCTGTGACAGACTGGATTAAGAAAATGTGGCACATATACACCATGGAATACTATGCAGCCATAAAAAAGGATGAGTTGCGTCCTTTGTAGGGACATGGATGCAGCTGGAAACCATCATTCTTAGCAAACTATCACAAGAAGAGAAAACCAAACACCGCATGTTCTCACTCATAGGTGGGAACTGAACAATGAGATCACTTGGACTCGGGAAGGGAACATCACACACTGGGGTCTATCATGGGGAGGGGGGAGGGGGGAGGAGGGAGGGATTGCATTGGGGAGTTATACATGATATAAATGATGAATTGATGGGTGCTGACGAGTTGATGGGTGCAGCACACCAACATGGCATAAGTATACATATGTAACAAACCTGCACGTTATGCACATGTACCCTAGAACTTAAAGTATAATAAAAAAAAAAAAAAATAAAAAAAAAAAAAAAAAAAAAAAAAAAAAAAGAAAATTATATATAGATTTGTTTTTATTTTATCCAAATCTATAATTCTCTATTTCTAAAGTCAGAAAGAAAATGGCCCTCTTTCTCAGCATATATTACACTTAGTTTGGTGGCAAAATGTGCCACCTTTTATTGTAGCCCCCACCCCCAAGTTATTATTTTTTCATTAATAATGAGTTTTATAGATTATTTTATTACAAATTAAGTTGTATTGAATTACATAATTAAAATTGATGAACTATTTCTAGGCAATAACTGCATTTATAGATGAATTATCAACTTATATGGATAAAATATAGAGTTCTATGAGCTATGTTCACCATAAATATTTTAAATTCACAAAGAACAGCTTTCCTCTTCTTGAGCACTCCACTATATTTAAATTATTGAGCAATGGAACTAATCTTTCTAAGTTTATCTTTTAAATATTCATAACTATATTTGTTTTGGATTTTGATCTGATTCTAAAGTTCTTAAAATATAACAAGCTGGGGGGCGGAGCAAGATGGCCTGAATAGGAACAGCTCCAGTCTCCAACTCCCAGCGCGAGCGACAACAGAAGACCGGTGATTTCTGCATTTTCAACTGAGGTACTGGGGTCATCTCACTAGGGAGTGCCGGACAATCGGTGCTGGTCAGCTGCTGCAGCCTGACCAGCGAGAGCTGAAGCAGGGCGAGGCATCGCCTCACCTGGAAGCGCAAGGGGGAAGGGGATCCGTTTTCCTAGCCAGGGGAACTGAGACACACAACACCTGGAAAATCGGGTAACTCCCACCCCAATACTGCGCTGTAAGCATACAGGCATTCCAGGAGAATATATCCCACACCTGGCCGGGAGGGTCCCACGCCCACGAAGCCTCCCTCACTGCTAACACAGCAGTCTGCCGCGATCTATCCGCAAGGCAGCAGCGAGGCTGGGGGAGGGGCGCCCGCCATTGCTGAGGCTTAAGTAGGTAAACAAAGCCGCTGGGAAGCTCGAACTGGGTGGAGCTCACAGCAGCTCAAGGAAGCCTGCCTGTCTCTGTAGTCTCCACCTCTGGGGACAGCGCACAGCTGAAGACCAACAGGGGAAGTAGCGGGAGCCGGTGCAGACGCGAACGACTCTGTCTGACAGCTTTGGGGAGAGCCGCGGATCTCCCAACGCGGAGGTTGAGATCTGAGAACGGACAGACTGCCTGCTCAGGTGTGTCCCTGACCCCTGAGTAGCCTAGCTGGGAGAAATCCCCCACTAGGGGCAGTCTGACACCCCACACCTCACAGGGTGGAGTACACCCCTGAGAGGACACTTCCAAAGGAAGAATCAGACAGGTACACTCGCTGTTCAGCAATATTCTATCTTCGGCAACCTCTGCTGCTGATACCCAGGCAAACAGGGTCTGGAGTGGACCTCAAGCAATCTCCAACAGACCAACAGAGTCCTTCTGACTGTCAGAAGGAAAACTATCAAACAGGAAGGACACCTATACCAAAACCCCATCAGTTCGTCACCACCATCAAAGACCAGAGACAGATAAAACCACAAGAGGGAAGAAGCGGGCAGAAAAGCTGGAAGATTCAAAAAATAAGGAGAGCAGTCTCCCCCTGCAAAGGAGCGGCAGCCATCACCAGCACGGATCAAAGATGGTCAGAGGAATGACTTGGACGAGAGGAGAGAAGAAGGCTTAGTCCATCAAACTTATTCAGAGATTAAAGGACGGAATGTACGTACCCAGTCGCAAAGAAACTAAAAATCTTGAAAAAAGAGTGGAGAATGACAAGCTAGCTCATTAATGCAGAGAAAGACTAAACGAAATCGACAGAGATGAAAACAATGACACGAGACTATGAGTGACAACATGCACAAGCTCAGTAACCGATCGATCAACTGAGGAAAGAAATGAGTATCACGTGAGAGACACATGAATGAAATGAAGCACGAGAGAGGAACACAAAAAGAAAAAAGAAGAAAAGAAATGAGCAAAGCCTGCAAGAAGTATGGGATTACGTAAAAAGACCAAATCTACGTCTGATTGGGGTGCCGAAAGTGAGGGGGAAAATGGAACCAAGTTGGAAAACACTCTTCAGGATATTCATCCAGGGAATTCCCCAACCGTAGGGAGGCCAACATTCAAATTCAGGAATACAGAGAAGCCAAAGATACTCCTCCAGAAGAGCATACTCCCAAGACACATAAGTGCCAAATTCACCAAAGTGAAATGAAGGAAGAAATCTTAACGGGCCAGCCAGAGAGAAAGTCGGGTCACCCACAATAGGTGAAGCCCATCAGACTAACGCAGACTCTCTCGCGCAGAACTCTACAAGCCAGAAGACGGAGTGGGGGCCAATGATTCAACGTTAAAGAAAAGAATTTTAAACAACCAGAACTTCATATCAGCACAACTAAGTTTTCATAAGTGAAGGAGAAAAAATCTTTACAGCTAAGCAAATGCTTAGAGTATTTTGTCACCACCAGGCTGCCTTACAAGAGACCTGAAGGACGCTCTAAAAATGGAAAGGAACAACCTGGTACCAGCCATTCGCAAAAAACATGGCAAACTGTTTAAAGACCATCGAGGTAGGAGAAACTGGCATCAACATAACAGCCACAATAACCAGTTAATATATAATGGCTAGGATCAAAGTCACAATAAACCAATATTAACCTACAGATAATGATCTAAATGCTCCAATTAAAAGACCCAGGATGGCAAACTGTACTATAAAGAGTCAAGCCCATCAGTCTGTGTATTCAGGAGACCCAGCTCACAGCAGCAGACATCATAGGCTCAAAACAGGGATGCGAGGGAAGATCTACCAAGCAAATGAGAGAACAAAAAAAAGCGGGGTTGGCAAATCCTAGCCTCTATGAATCAAAAAGTACTTAAACCATCAAAGATCAAAAGAGCCAAAAGAGGCCATACATAATGGTTAAAGGGGATCAAATTCAAACAGGAAGAGTCAACTTCCCTAATATATATGCCCCAATAACAGGAGCCACCACCAGATTCATAAAGAAGAGTCTAGAGACTTACAAAGAGACTTAGGACCCCATACAATAATAATGGGAGACTTAAACACTCCGCTGTAAATTAGACAGTTCAACGAGACAGAAAGTTACAAGGGATATCCGAGGAATGAACTTCATCTCTGAACAAGCGACTAAAGACATCTATAGGACTCTCCACCCCAAATCACAGAATATACATCTCTCCAGACCACATCGCACTTATTCAAAAATTGACAACAGTAATTGGAAGTAAGCACTTCCTCCAGCAAAGTAAAGAACGAGAAATTATAAACAACTGTCTCTCAGACCACAGTGCAATCAAACTAGAAACTCAGGACTAAGAAACTCAATCAAAAACCGCTCAACGATACATGGGAAACTGAACAACCTGCTCCTGAAGACCTACTGGGACATAACGAAATGAAAGCGGAAACTAACAGATGTCTTTGAAAAACCAAATGAGAACAAAGATACAAACATACCAGAATCTCTGGGAACATTAACCACGTGTGGTAGAGGGAAAATTATAGCAAAATGCCACAGGGATGGGAAAAAACAGGAAAGATCTAGGAAAATTGACACTCTACATCACGAATTAAGAAGAACTAGAAGGCACAGAGCAATCCCATAAAGCTAGACAGACGGCAAGAAAAACTTAAGACGAAGCAGAACTGAAGGAGATAAGACACACAAACCCTCCAAAAACATCAATCGAATCCAGGAGTGGTTTTGAAAGATAACGAAATGTGACGACGATGCAAGCTAATAAAGAAAAGGAGAGAGGAATCAAATAGATGCAATAAAAAATGATAAAGGGGATATCACCACTGAACCCACAGAACACCAAAACTACCTAGAGATCTATCAAACACCTCTAGCAAATCACTAGAAAATCTAGATAGAAATGGATAATTCCTGGACATTTACACTCTCCACAGGCTAAAGCCAGGAAAGAAGTTGAATCCCTGAATAGCCAATAGCAGGATCTGAAATGAGGCAACAAATTAATAGAACTACCACACCAAAAAAAGTCCAGACCAGATGGATTCACAGCTGAATTAACCAGAGGTACAAGGAGAGCTGGTCCCATTCCTTCTGAAACTATTCAATCAATAGAAAAAGAGGGAACCTCCCTAACTATTTTATGAGGCCAACATCTTATCATGATACCAAAAGCCTGGCAGAGACACACAAAAAAAAAGAGAATTGTAGACCAATCCCTGATGAACAATTGATGCAAAAATCCCCATAAAAATACTGGCAAACCGGATTCAGCAGCACATCAAAAAGCTTATCCACCATTAGCAAGTGGTGTCATCCCTGGGGAGCAAGGTTGGTTCAACATCGGCAAATCAATAAACGTAATCCAGTCATATAACAGAAACCAAAGACAAGAACCCCCACATGATTGTCTCAATAGATGCCGAAGAAAGGCTTTTGCCAAAATTCAACAACCATTCATGCGAAAACGGCAATAAATTCGAGTATTGATGGAACGTACCTCAAAAATAAGAGCTATTTATGACAAACCCACAGCTAATAGAATAATGACTGGGCAAAACTGGAAAAATTCCCTTGAAAAAAGGTGCAAAGACAGGGATGACCTCTCTCAACCACTCCTATTAACATAGTGTTGGAAGTTTCTGGCTAGGGCATCAGGCAAGAGAAAGAAATCAAGGGTATCCAGATGGAAAAGAAGAAGTCAAATTGTCCCTGTTTGCAGATGACATGATTGTATTATGTTAGAAACCCCATCGTCTCAGCCCAAAAATCTCCTTAAGCTGATAAGCAACTTCAGCAAAGTCTCAGGATACAAAATTAATGTGCCAAAATCACAAGCATTCTTATACACCAGCAACAGACAAGCAGAAGCCAAATCGAATGAAGCTCCATTCACAATGCTCAAAGAGAATACACCACCTAGGAATCCAGCTTACAAGGGATGTAAAGGCGGCACCTCTTCAAGGAGAACTACAAACCACTGCTCAGTGAAATCAAAGAGACACAAACAATGGAAGAACACTACCATGCTCATGGATAGGAAGAATCAATATCGTGAAAATGGCCATACTCCCCAAGTTAGTTATAGATTCAATGCCATCCCCCTCAAAGCTACCAAGGAGTCTTCACAGAATTGGAAAAAACTGCTTTAAAGTTAATATGGAAACGCAAAAAAGAGCCCGCATTGCCAAGCAATCCTAAGTCAAAGGACAAAGCTGGAGGCGTCCGTACCTGACTTCAACTATACTACAAGGTACAGTAACCAAAACAGCATGGTACTGGTACAAAACAGAGATATGACACAATGGAACAGAAACAGAGTCCCAGAAAATACACGGCACATCTCAGCCATTGATTTTGACAAACCTGGAGAAACAAGAAATGGGGAAAGGATCCCTATTAATAAATGGTGCTGGAAAATGGCTAGCCATAAGTAGAAAGTGAAACTGGATCCTTTCCTACCCCTATACGAAGATAATTCAAGATGGATTAGAGACTTAAATGTTAGACCTAATACCATCAAAACCCTAGAAGAAAATCTAGGTAGTACCATTCAGGACATGGCAGGGCAAGGACTTCATGTCTAAAACACCAAAAGCAAGGCAGCAAAAAGCCATAATTGACAAATGGGATCTAATTAAACTAAAGAGCTTTTGCACAGCAAAAGAAACTACATCAGAGTGAACAGGCAACCTACAGAATGGGAGAAATTTTGCAACCCCCTACTCATCTGACAAAGGGCTAATTTCCAGAATCTACAAAGAACTCAAAAAATATACGAGAAAAAAACAAAACAACCCATCCAAAAGTGGGAAAGGATATGAAAGAAACTTCTCAAAAGAAGATATTCATCAAGCCACAGACACATGAAAAATGTCATTATCACTGGCCATCAGAGAAATGCAAATCAAACAACAAGAGATACCATCTCACAACCAGTTAGAATGGCAATCATAAGAAGTCAGGAAACAACAGGTGTTGGAGAGGATGTGGAGAAATAGGAACACTTTTCACACTGTGGTGGGATTGTAAACTAGTTCAACCATTATGGAAACAACAGTATGGCAATTCACTAAGATCTAGAACTAGAGTACCATATGAACAGCCATCCAACTCGCTGGGTATATACCCAAAGGATTAAAATTAGTCTACTACAAAGACACAGTTACACGTAGTTTAGGGGCGGCACGATAACAATAGCAACAGCTTGAATCAACCCAAATAGTCCATCTGTGACAGACTGGATTAAGAAATGTGGCACATATACACCATGAACTACCTATGCAGCCATAAAAAAGGATGAGTTTGCGTCCTTTGTAGGTGACATGGATGCCAGCTGGAAAACCATCATTCTATAGCAAAAACATTCACAAGAAGAGAAAAACAACACCGCATGTTCTCAACTCATAGGTGGGAACTGAACAATGAGATCACTTGGACTCGGGAAGGGGAACATCACACACTGGGGTCTATCATGGGGAGGGGGGAGGGGGGAGGAGGGAGGGATTGCATTGGGGAGTTATACATGATATAAATGATGAATTGATGGGTGCTGACGAGTGATGGGT
>NW_022142013.1:0-11668 GCF_007565055.1 Rhinopithecus roxellana | reverse complement strand
TTTATTTTTTCCTCCATCTTTCTCTCCACTTTTACAAGTTCCAAGTGAACGCTCCTGTATACTGCGCAATGCCTGCTCAGCTTCTCTGCTTGAATATCTAACAGCCCCCACTTCACATGCCCAAAACTGATCTCAGGACCACCCCCCCCCCATCTCAATTCTGTCCTCTCACAGTCTTCTCTACTTGGGTTGATGCCAACCTCATCCTTTCCGTTGGTGACATCCTTCTCATCCCCTTCCCCTTATAATTCACCCCAATCTGTCAGGACATCCTGATGACTCTACCTTCCAAATACACCCGGAATCTCAGTACTTACCACCAACTCTGGTACGTATTACCATCATCTTCCATCTTTTTTTTTTTTTTTTTTTTTTTATTTTAAATAATGGTTGCCTAACTGGTCTCCTTTCCTTACCAATTTATTATTAGGAAAACAACTGAATGGATTCTTAAATATACATCTATATATCTACATCTCTACATATGACAGAACATGTCATTCTTCTGCTCAGCAGCGGCTCCCATTTCACCTAGTAAAAGCCAAAGCTCTCACAATGGCCTGTATCTACAGGGACCTACTTGATTTTTGCCTCTCCTTCACCCGACCTTTAACTCTCTCATCTCATCTTGTACTCCTTCTCATCTTATTCAAGCCACTGCCCCCTTGGCTGCTCTTGGGCTAGATGTGCTCCTGCCCCAGTCCTTTGCCTTGGCTATTCCCTGCCTAGATGATTGCATGCTTTGCTCTTTTACCTGCTTTAAGTCTTTGCTCAAATAGCACCTTGTCAAGGAGGCTTACCCTTACTACCCTTTTAAACTTGCAACCCATTCCCCTACACTTCCAATCCTCCTTACCCTATGCTGTTTTGTCCTTTAGCATCTGTCATTGTCAAACATTCAACATGTCAAGCATTTTACTGGGCACTGTGGCTCATGCCTGTAATTCTGTGCTTTGGGAGGCTGAGGTGGGAGCATTGCTTGAGCCTAGGAGTATGAGGCTGCAGTGAGTATAATCACGCCACTGCACTCCAGCCTCAGTAACAGAGCAAGACCCTGACTCCAAAAACAAAACAAAACAAAAACAACTGTGGCATTTATTTCTCCCTCTGTTGCCCAGGTTGGAGTGCAGTGGTGTGATCTCGGCTCACTGAAACTTCCCCCTCTAGGATTCAAGTGATTCTCCTGCCTCAGTCTCCTGAGCAGCTGGGATTACAGGCGCATACCACCATACCCAGCTAGTTTTTGTATTTTTGGTAGAGATGGGATTTCACCATGTTGGCCAAGCTGGTCTCGAACTCCTGACCTCGTGATCCACCTGCCTCAGCCTCCCAAAGTGCTGGGATTACAGGTGTGAGCCATCGTGCCTGGTGCATTTCTTTCTATTTTTTTTTTTTTCTGAGACAGAGTCTCACTCCCCAGTAATTGGGACTACAAGTGCGACCATGACTGGCTAATTCTTTCTTTTTTTCGAGACAGAGTTGCTCTGTCACCCAAACTGGAGTGCAGTGGGGCAATCTTGGCTCACTGCAACCTCTGCCTCCTGGGTTCAAGAGATTCTCACGCTCCCGCCTCCCAAATAGCTGGGATTACGGGTATGTGCCATCAATTTTTTGTATTTTTGGTAGAGATGGGGTTTCACCTGTTGCCCAGGTTGGTCTTGAACTCCTGAGCTCAGGCCATCCATCTGCCTTGGCCTCCCAAAGTGTTGGGATTATAGGCATGAGCCACCATGCCCAGTCAACTATAGCTTTTCTAATAGGTTGGTGCAAAAGTAATTGCAGTTTTTGCGATTTTTTTTTTTTTTTTTTTTTTTTTTAGATGGGGTCTCACTCTGTCGCCCAGGCTGGAGAGCAGTGGTGCCATCTCAGCACACTGCAACCTCCTCCTCCAAGGTTCAAGCAATTCTCCTGCCTCAGTCTCCCAACTAGCTGGGATTACAGGGGTGTATCACCACACCTGGCTAATTTTTGTATTTTTAGTAGAGATGGGGTTTCACCATGTTGGCCAGGCTGGTCTCGAACCCTGACCTCAGGTGATCCACCTCGGCCTCCCAAAGTACTGGGATTACAGGTGTGAGGCACCATGCCTGGCTGTTTTTTGCAAATTTTAATGGCAGAAGCTGCTATTACTTTTGCACCAACCTATATATACATCATGTTTGTGGCCTGTCTTTCTTCCATTATATTATAAGCTCCACAAAAACAGGGACTGTTTTATTGACTGCTGTACCCCTAGTGCCTGGAACAGTGCCTGGCATATAGTAAGCACTCAAATTTTTGTTGACTGAATTAAGGAATTTGACAGTGATTTCTGTAGCTACTCTATGTCCTCCTATGTGACCAAAATGAACATTTAGCACCTGTGGGTGCCAGTCACAAGCACTATACTAGTAAGCAAAGATGAAAGCTTCCTGCACTAAAAATACCTTTTATTAAGCATTTCTATATGGCAGGCACTACACTAAGGGCTTTTTGGATTTATTTATTTATTTTTATTTTTATTGTTTTTTTTGAGACAGAGTCTTACTCTGCACACAGGCTAGAGAGTAGTGGTGGGATCTTGGCTCACTGCAATCTCTGCCTCCTGGGTTCAAGTGATTGTCTTGCCTCAGCCTCCTGAGTAGCTGGGATTACAGGTGCCCACCACCACCAGCTACTTTTTGTATCTTTAGTAGAGATGGGGTTTCACCATCTTGGCCAGGCTGGCCTCGAACTCCTTACCTCATGATCCACCTGCCTTGGCCTCCCAAAGTGCCAGGATCACAGACGTGAGCCACTGCACCCAGCATTTTTTTTTTTTCTTAGACAGAGTTTCGCTCTTGTTGCCCAGGCTGGAGTGCAATGGCGAGATCTTGGCTCACTGCAACCTCACCTCCACCTCCCGGGTTCAAGTGATTCTCCTGCCTCAGCTTCCTGAGTAGCTGGGATTACAGGTGCCTGCCACCATCCCTGGCTAACTTTTTGTATTTTTAGTAAAGACAGGGTTTGACCATTTTGCCTGACCTCAGGTGATCTACCTGCCTCAACCTCCCAAAGTGCTGGGATTATAGGCGTGAGCCACCGCTTCTGGTCATGGATCATATTTTGTTTAATCCTCACAATTACCCTAAGAGGTAGGTGCTAGTATCACTTTGCAGATGATGAAACTGAAGTGCTGAGAGGCTGAGTAACTTGTTCAAAGTCACAGAGCAAGTAAGTGGCAAAGCTAGCGTTTGAACCCAGGCAGTATGATTTCACAGTACTATAAGTTAGTATATTGCCTCAAGGTAGTTACAGTGTGATGTGGGAGCCAGACTTCAAATAATCACCATACAAACACGTATTTGTTTTAGTTAATTAATTAATTAATTTTTGAGATGGAGTTTTGCTCTTGTTGCCCAGGCTGGAGTGCAATGCTGCGATCTTGGCTCACTGCAACCTCTGCCTCCCGGGTTCAAGAGATTTTTCTGCCTCAGCCTCCTGAGTAGCTGGGATTGCAGGCACCTGCTACCATGCCCGGCTATTTTTTGTATTTTTAGTAGAGATGGGGTTGTGCCATGTTGGCCAGGCTGGTCTCGAACTCCTGACCTCAGGTGATCCTCCCGCCTTGGCCTCCCAAACTGCTGGGATTATAGGTGTGAGCCTATAAAGGCTCATATTTAAAGTTAAAATCACCTCTTCTTTTTTCTGATAGGCTCATGTTTATACCACATGCATTTTCAGTTTTCTATAAAGGTGTATTTTAAGTTCTGTATATGTCTTTCTCTCATTTACTAAATTGCAAGCTGCTAGAGGCCAGATGCTAGTCTGTGCATCCAGGTATTCCATACCTCAGAGTTCTGTATAGAGTCAGGTTCAGCACATGCTTGTTTGGTTTAATCAATTTTGCTTATCTCCCCTGGACAATTTTTGTTTTCCAAATATAGATGGATTACAGGTGTAGTGGCTCATGCCTGTAATCCTGGCACTCTGGGAGGCTGAAGCAGAAGGATCTCTTGAGCTCAGGAGTTCAAGACCAGCCTGGTCAACATGGTGAGACCCTATCTCTACAAAAAACAAACCAACCAAGACAAATATAGACAAGCCACAGAACCCTTTTCTTGTGAGGGAAGATGTAGAATCTCTTCTTTTAGAAATAAATTTGAGACCTGGTGCAGTGGCTTACACCTGTAATCCCAACACTTTGGGAGGCTGAAGCAGGAGGATTGCTTGAGACCAGCCTGGGCGACGTAATGAGACCTTGTCTCTACAAAAAATAAAGTCAATTAGCTGGGCATGGTAGTATGGACCTGTAGTCCCAGTTGCTTGGGAGGTTTGCTTGAGCCTGGGATGTTGAGATCATGAGTGAGTCATGGTTGCACCACTGTGCTCTAGCCTGGGTGACACAGCAAGACCCTGTCTCAATTAAAAAGCAAAAAGAGGTTTGAGAATGTGTATAGGGTGTAGAAAAAGCCAATAATTAAAAAAAAAAAAAAAAAAAAACTAAACAAATTACAAAGATAATTAACTTAGGAGGGAAACTGCAAAATACTTAATGATGTGGAAATAAAATTCTGGCAATAGTTAAACTATTTTGCTATATAAATTTTAAAGGTTAGTGAAACTGCCAACTTAATATGAACATAGTGTTTCCACACAAAATGTTTAAAATGGAATCTTCTAATGTAGGCCCCATTAAAAAACTTACTTAGAATATTGATTTTCTGCCAGGCACAGTGGCTCACGCCTATAATCCCAGCACTTTGGGAGGCCGAGGTGGGTAGATCACGAAGTCAAAAGATCGAGACCATTTTGGCCAACACGGTGAAATCACGTCTCTACTAAAAATACAAAAGTTGCTGGGTGTGGTAGCGCGCTAGTCCCAGCTACCCGGGAGGCTGAGGTGAGAGAATGGCTTGAAGCCAGTTTGCGTGAGCCGGGATCGCACCACTGCTCTCCAGCCTGGCAACAGAGTGAGACTCCATCTCAAAATATATAAATAAATAAATAAATAAAAAGAATATTGATTTTCTGAAGTATTTGTGGTTATTTCTATTACCTACAGTTTCCAAAAATTTAGAAAAACTTATTTTAGATGTTATTGGCTTTTTAAAATAAAACAAAAAACCAAAAATAAACAACAACAAACAAACAGAGATAAGCTCTTGCACTGTCACCGAGGCAGCAGTGCAATCCTAGCTCACTGCAGCCTTGAACTCCTGGGCCTAAGCTATCCTCCTGCCTTGGTCTCCCAAAGTGTTAGGATTACAGGTGTGAGCCTCCATGCCTAGCTAACCCTTATTTTTACATTTTCAGTTACCAAGTCGAATATATACATAAAATGCCAAAACAAAAATGCTTGGATTTTCTAGTGACTTTTTTTTTTTTTTTTTGAGATAGAGGCTTGCTTTCTTGCCCAGGCTGGAGTGCAATGGCACAATCTCCGCTTACTGCAACCTCTGCATCCTGGGTTCAAGCGATTATCCTGCCTCAGTCTCCTGAGCAGCTGGAGCTACAGGCATGCACCACCACACCCAGTTAATTTTTGTGTTTTTAGTAGAGACAGTGCAGGATTTCACCATGTTGGCCAGCCTGGTCTTAAACTGACCTCAGGTGATCCACTCTCCTAGGCCTCCCAAAGTGCTGGGATTACAGGTGTGAGCCACCATGCCCAGCCACTTTATTTTACTTGTTTATCAAACTATTACCATTAAAGAATCTATGTTTTGCACAGTTTGGTTGGCATGAATTCAAATTAGATTATATTAGCATATTATGATAAAAATTTACCTATTCCTATTTTTATGCAAGTTTTTAAAAATTACTGTGCAGAAACAACTAAAAAGAAGAAAAAAAGCAAAAGACCTTATTAGCCTCATAAATATTAGGTCAAAAATCCAGGAATTCAAATAAATTGATATCTGTTGATAAAATGAAAAAATAATTCAACATCTTGTACATGTAGCAGTAATGATTCTAAAGTAATATGACGTAATTTTTGAAAATCAAATGGGCCAGGCCAATGTATTCAAATAAGTACCCTTTCATCAAAAATGGTTACCTTGGGAGAAACATACTTAATGCAATGATGCTGTCAGTGCTCAAACTAGTTTTGGAACCCATCTTTTGATACTGCTTTCAAAGCCCCAGGCAAACCCTTCTGTATAGCTTCATTTGTGTGATAGACTCTGACAGGTGCTGCTCAAATATACCTTCAAGAAAACGCTGGTCAGACAGCTTCCAGGGGTGGAGTTCCATTCCCTGACAGCTCCAGTGGTGGGCTTGGTCAGAGTCAGCCTCAGCTTTGGAGCTGAGGTCAAACTTTGGAGTGGTTTCCAGGCAATGACTAAACAAGGCCTACGCAGTCCAGTGATCTTGCCCAAAGTGGAGTTCCTTTAATGGGCCTTCTTCGCTTCATTCTCCCTGATGAGTTGGCAGAGACAATGTCAGGTGCACATCTCAGCCTGACATCTCCTTCTCTCTATCTGGCTTTTCCCCCATTTTCTTCACAGGTGTTACTCTCCAGTACATTTATTTACTTATTTATTTATTGACCCTCTGTCCCCAGGCTGGAGTACAGTGGCACAATCTCGGCTCACTACAACCTCTGTCTCCCAGATCAAGGGATTCTCATGCCTCAGCCTCCTGAGTAGCTGGGATTACAGGTGCATGCCACCACACTGGGCTAATTTTTATATTTTTAGTAGAGATGAGGTTTCACCCTGTTGGCCAGGCTGGTCTTGAACTCCTGGCCTCAAGGGGATCACCCGCCTTCCAAAGTGCTGGGATTACAGGTGTGAGTCACTGTGCCTGGCCCCCAATAAATTTTTTGTACTTTTTGTTTGTTTGTTTTGAGAGGAGTCTTGCTCTGTCACCTGGGCTGGAGTACAGTGGTGCCATCTCGGCTCACTGCAACCTCTGCCTCCTGAGTCCAAGTGATTCTCCTGCCTCAGCCTCCCAAGTAGCTGGGATTACAGGTGCCCACCATCATGCCCAGCTAGTTTTTGTATTTTAGTAGAGACTGAGTTTCACCATGTAGGCCAGGCTGGTCTCAAATTCTTAACCTCAGGTGATCTGCCCACCTTGGCCTGCCAAAGTGCTGACTCACACTGTTACAGGTGTGAGCCACTGCATCTGGCCAAAAATTTGATCTTTATCCTTAAGACAACAAGGAATCAGGAAACCCATTTTAAAAAGTTTAGATTATATCTATGATTTAGAAAAACCATTCTGGATGCAATATAGAGAATAGATTGTGAGGAGGTGAGGAAAAAAGGAGAGTAGTTAAGAAACTGTGGGCCAGGCGCGGTGGCTCAAGCCTGTAATCCCAGCACTTTGGGAGGCTGAGACGGGCGGATCACAAGGTCAGGAGATCAAGACCGTCCTGGCTAACACGGTGAAACCCCGTCTCTACTAAAAAATACAAAAAACTAGCTGGGCGAGGTGGCGGGCACCTGTAGTCCCAGCTACTTGGGAGGCTGAGGCAGGAGAATGGCGTGAACCCGGGAGGCGGAGCTTGCAGTGAGCTGAGATCCAGCCACTGCACTCCAGCCTGGGCAACAGGGCGAGACTCCGACTCAAAAAAAAAAAAAAAAAGAAACTGTGGCAAAATGTCAGGTAACAAAGAGAGGATGTCAGCTTGGACTAGAATAGTGACACTTAGAGTCAGGCATAGTGACACCCATGTGTAGTCCCAGCTACTTGGAAGGCTGAGTCAGGAGGATCACTTGAGCTCAGGAGCCCAGGAGAGCAGCATGCATAGTGAGAGCCTGTTTCTATAAAAAGGAAAAATAAGGCCAGGCATGCTGGCTCAAGCCTGTAATCCCAGCACTTTGGGAGGCCAAGGCAGGTGGATCACTTGAGGTCAGGAGTTCAAGACCAGCCTGGCCAACATGGTAGAACCCCATCTCTACTAAAAATACAAGATTAGTCAGGAGTGGTGGTACACACCTGTAATCCCAGCTACTTGAGAGGCTGAGACAGGAGAATCACTTGAACCCAGGAGGTGCAGGCTGCAGTGAGCCGAGATTGCACCACTGCCCTTCAGCCTGGGCAAGACAGAGCAAGACTGTCTCACAAAAAAAGATAAAACATAGTGTCAGCTGGGATGAGGCTAAGTGGATATGAAGCCAGATAGCTTAATATGTGCTATTATTTTTTATTTATTTTATTTTATTTATTTATTTTTTTGAGATGGATTTTTGCTCTTGTTGCCCAGGCTAGAGTACAATGGCGCTAACTCAGCTCACCACAACTTCTGCCTCCCAGGTTCAAGTGATTCTCCTGTCTCAGCCTCCCGAGTAGCTGGGATTACAGGCATGTGCCACCTCGCCTGGCTACTTTTGTATTTTTAGCAGAGATTGGATTTCTCCATGTTGGTTAGGCTGGTCTCGAACTCCCTACCTCAGACGATCCGCTTGCCTTGGACTCCCAAACTGCTGGGATTACAGATGTGAGCCACCGTGCCTGGCTTATGTTCTACTCTTAAAAATAGCAATTATTGGCCCAGCACGGTGGCTCATGCCTGTAATTCCAGCACTTTGGGAGGCCAAGGCAGATGGATCACTTGAGATCAGGAGTCAGACCAGCCTGACCAACATGGTGAAACCCTACCCTCTCTGTACTAAAAAAATACAGAATTAGCCGGGCATGGTGGCGCATGCCTGTAATCCTGGCTACTTGGGAGGCCGAGGCAGGAAAATCACTTGAACCTGGGAGACGGAGATTGCGGTGAGCCGAGATCGCGCCATTGCACTCCAGCCTGGGCAACAAGAGCAAAACTCCGTCTAAAAAATAAATAAATAAAAAGTAAATATATCATATGTTACATGATTACAAGTGTTCAAGGGAAAAATAAAGCCGAGGTGAGGCTAGGGCCTCTGGGGCATGTATTGTTAGACAGGGTGGCGGAAGGCCTCATTTAGGAAAGTAACCTGTGAATAAACAAGGAGGGGCTTGGGCAGCTTGCAGTGGGCGTCATTATCTGGCACCTGATAAGCACATTATGAGTTTGATTTGAGGTCATCATGGAGAAAGTCAATTTGTCCCTGTCAAACTGAGAGGTGGTGCTTGTCTTATCTTAGTCCACAGGGAGAAAAATCTAATCTTTACTAAAGATTTTGGCCTAAAATCTAACTTCTGCCATTTCTAAGAATTTCTTCCACTGTACAGAGGGAAGCCAACCTGAGGGGTAGCATAAAAGAAAAAGCATGTCTGGCGTGGGGCAGTGGCTCACGCCTGTAATCTCAGCACTTTGCGAGGCTGAGGCGGCGGATCACATGAGGTCAGGAGATCGAGAGCAGCCTGGCCAATATGGTGAAACCTCTTCTCCACCAAAAATACAAAAGAAAAAAAAATATTGCCGGGCATGGTGGCGGGCACCTGTAATCCCAGCTACTTAGGAGGCTGAGGCAGGAGAATCGCTTGAACCCAGGAGGTGGAGGTTGCAGTGAGCCAAGATCATGCCATTGCACTCCAGTCTGGATGACAAGAGCAAAACTCCGTCTCGAGAAAAAAAAAAAAAAAAAAAAAAAAAAAGAGAATGAGCATGTCTAGAATGCAAAGCAACCTAGTCAGAGAATGTTAAAACCACAAGGGAATCTCAGAGATCATGTACCTTACTCCCACCCATTTTACAGAGGAAGAAACTATAGGATTAACTGAGGTGAGCCTTACGATAATTTAATGGTTAACCTGGTCTCAAATCTTTCTATTTGAGTTTACTGATTGCTCCATTAGACCACACGGTCTCCCTAAGTGATGAGGATGAGGAGAGAATACTTTCATTACAGACTTCTTAATGCCCCTATTACCAGATCAGCCTTTGTTTTACTTCCCTGTGAGGTGATCGTGCCCAGGAAGAGACATAAATGGAGTTAGAGAGGAAACTCTGACCTGTTGCTCGTGGAATAATTTCCCATTCTCTGAAACTTCTTGCCCAAGGTAGGCTTCTTCAAGTAAGTCAAAGAGTAGCAAAGTTCATTCTAATTAGCTCTCTGAACATGACATCTTCTGAGTTGTCTCATTGGTAGCTTCTAATGGCCACAAAAAGAAAACAGTGACCAGGTGGGGCAAGGTGGCTCATGCCTATGATCCCAGCACTTTGGGAGACTGAGGCAGGAGGTTCACTTGAGCCCAGAAGTTCAAGACCAGCCTGGCCAACATAGTGAAACCCCATCTCTACTAAAAATACAAAAATTAGCCGGATGTAGTGGCATGTTCCTATAATCCCAGCTACTCAAAAGGCTGAGGCACCGGAATCACTTGAACCCAGGAGGCGGAGGCTGCAGAAAGCCAAGATCATGCTACTGCATTCCAGCTTAGGCAACAGAGTTTCTGTCTCAACAAAACAAAAGGGTGATCAACAGAAGAAAGGGAATTCTGATACTCAGATTATGCATATGTACAGAGTGGTTTGGATGGGACCTTGGAAAATTCTGCTGATTCCTGTGAAAGTATTTTTTTTTTTTTTTGAGACAGGGTTTCATTCTGTCATCCAGATTGGAGTGCAGTGGCATGATCCTGCTCGCTACAATCTCTGCCTCCCAGGCTCAAGCGAGTTTCCTGCCTCAGCCTCCTCAGTGGCTGGGATTACAGGTATGTGCCACTATTGCCTAGCTAATTTTTGTATTTTTTCAGAGGCGGGGTTTCACTATGTTTGCCAGGCTGGTCTCGAACTCCTGACCTCAGATGATCCACCCACCTTGGTCTCCTAAAGTGCTGAGATTACTGCATGAGCCACCACACCCGGCCTTGAGTATTTCTTTTTGATGGCATGTTATTACAGTTCATCTACAAAATGTAAATTGAAAAAATACGAGTGGGTTGGAGTCAGGCATGTTTTTGTGTGCCCCAGATATTTCCCCCAAATACCTTGCATCTTCACAACACTGCCAGATACAATCCAATATTTCTTGCTATGTATACTTTTAATAATTGGTTTCAGTGACATGATGATACACTTGAAAATCTTTGTATCTTTCTTTAGGTAGGAAGACGCTTTAAAGAACTTGAAGAGCTATATAGACATGATTTGCTGAATCCTATCAGTTCTTTCCAGGGGATGTAGAGAGGCTGAGGTTGGAATGGACCATGGTCAGGAACCAATTCATGAGTAGGCAACGCCACCAAGAAGTAGAATCGAAATACAAAATCAGAGTCACAAAGAGTGATGGTTTGGGCAAATAGAGATTCATAATCATGTGCCAAAAATCCAGATAGAGTTGTGTGGGCAGCATTCTGCAGTAGCGGTGCCTCTGTAAAGGCCAGTGGCAGAGCCCCTGTGGTTTGCATGGAGAGAGAAGAAAAGAGATGCTTCCTTGGTTTTAAAGCCCCAGGATATTAACATCCGATCAGTGAAGCCTTTCGGGATTCCCTTAGAGATGTGGTCATTCCTGTCTTGGAGCTACCAAGGCAATTGTATTTCTCCTGTGATATCTCATAGCTCTTTACTGTCTTGTGATATCATCACTTGTGTTGCAATCTTTACAGCCTCCAAAATGCCTAGGACAGTGCCTTGCACGTAACAGGTGCACCAGAAATGTTTATTGATCTGAATACATAAGCCCTAGTGCAGACAGACTAAGAAAAATGGGAATAGTAATAAGACCTACCACATAGGGTTACTGTGAGGATAACATAAAATAAGCTACATAAAGTGCTTTGCTCAGGACTTGGCACACAGATACTTATTTATTAGCTATTATTCAAT
>NW_022142012.1:0-49605 GCF_007565055.1 Rhinopithecus roxellana | reverse complement strand
TGTCCCCGATTGTGCTTTTTAAACACCATGTTGAACTCATAGAGTTGAACATATTGGTACGTTTCATTCCACTATAGTCCCGACCTCACACTGCTCCACCTGGGGCCCTGGGGTGGGCTTTAGGAGGCTCCTGAGCCCCAGGGTCACTGGTACTCTCTGCGTCCCACCCTGCAATCAGCCTTTTCTCCAGGAACTCTTAAGCTCCTTTTAGAGGAGATGATGTACTTGGAGACCACAATCTGGGAACTGAAGAAGTTAACAGTTTAAAGGCAACTTATACGTAAACTGAAACAACTTTCAGAACCTCTTAAAATTTCCAGCCTATGCTGGCCGGGCGCGGTGGCTCAAGCCTGTAATCCCAGCACTTTGGGAGGCCGAGGCGGGCGGATCACAAGGTCAGGAGGTCGAGACCATCCTGGCTAACACAGTGAAACCCTGTCTCCACTTAGAAAATACAAAAAAAAAATTAGCCGGGCGAGATGGCGGCGCCTGTAGTCCCAGCTACTCGGGAGGCTGAGGCAGGAGAATGGCGTGGACCCGGGAGGCGGAGCTTGCAGTGAGCTGAGATCCGGCCACTG
The DNA here is from genome assembly GCF_007565055.1 of Rhinopithecus roxellana. NCBI lineage: Eukaryota > Metazoa > Chordata > Mammalia > Primates > Cercopithecidae > Rhinopithecus > Rhinopithecus roxellana. The sequence goes on along the minus strand of NW_022142012.1, from coordinate 49,027 downwards.
CACTCCAGCCTGGGCGACAGAGCGAGACTCCGTCTCAAAAAAAAAAAAAAAAAAAAAAAAAAAAAAAAAAAAAAATTTCCAGCCTATGCTTTTGATAAACTCTGGGTGGGGGGCAGTGAACATAAACTCTGGGTATCAAGAGTGATCCAAATAATATATTCTTTCAGAATCATTTACTCCATTTTTATAGAATAAGAACAACGTTCAAGTGCAATTCTTGAGTATCTCATCATATACAAGCATATTTGGTAGCACATTAAAAACAATCCATCTGCGTGGGCTGTTTTTGAAACAGTCCTACACAGCTTCATATTTGAGTGAAGATCACTAAACAACGCATACTCAGTACTTTATCATTAGACCCACTTTGTAACTACCCCGTCAAATGTCAAACGCAGTGTATACTGATAACTAGTGAAACTCAATATGAAAGCTTGAAAGCTCTTTTGCTATGAAACTAAAAAGATAAAAATCTGTAATCCCAGCACTTTGGGAGGCTGAGAAGGGCGGATCACGAGGTCAGGAGATCGAGACCATCCTGGCTAACACAGTGAAACCCCATCTCTACTAAAAAACACAAAAAACTAGCCGGGCGAGGTGGCAGGCGCCTGTAGTCCCAGCTACTCAGGAGGCTGAGGCAGGAGAATGGCGTGAACCCGGAAGGCGGAGCTTGCAGTGAGCTGAGATCCAGCTACCGCACTCCAGCCTGGGCGGCAGAGCGAGACTCCGCTCAAAAAAAAAAAAAAAAAAAAAAAATACATCGAGACTTTAAAAAACTGACTAACGTAACTAACAATGTAACGTAACTAACACTGCACATACTGAACAGACGGACAACATGACAGAGGTTCTGTCGCAAAGGTTAAAAAGCTTCACGGCACATAACGTGCAATAACAATACAAATAATTATACTACAATTTAAAAAGGCTAAAATTTTATAGACTGTTAGGAAGTAAAACAACTGCTGTACCAGAGAAGATGCTAGAAGCAGCAGTTTCTGTGGAAGATTTTAAAGCATTTCTTCTATTGGGACACATTTCAAATAATGCATATTTCTTAACTATCTTCCTTACAATTTTAGAAAACAAGTACAAATTCTCGAATGCTCAGTCTTAAAACAGTATATATGTCAACTAATACAATGAACCACTTTTAATTATTAGTTTTTTTTTTTTTTTGAGACGGAGTCTGGCTCTGTCGCCCAGGCTGGCGTGCAGTGGCCGGATCTCAGCTCACTGCAAGCTCTGCCTCCCGGGTTCATGCCATTCTCCTGCCTCAGCCTCCCGAGTAGCTGGGACTACAGGCGCCCGCCACCTCGCCCGGCTAGTTTTTTGTATTTTTAGTAGAGACGGGGTTTCACAGTGTTAGCCAGGCTGGTCTCGATCTCCTGACCTCGTGATCCGCCCGTCTCGGCCTCCCCACAGTGCTGGGATTACAGGCTTGAGCCACCACGCCCGGCCAGTTATTAGTTTTTAAAAGATCAAATTCCACAACTTTCAGTTTACTTTTAATTAACTCAGAATACTGTTTCCCTAAGTTTTCAACAAACTAAGGTGTCTAAAAAATAGTAATATGCCAAGCAGAAGGGTTGAAATAAATATGAATTTACTTTCTGCAGTTTTAACAGAGGACCAAGTGGTCCACATTTCAAGTCTGCTAGATGTAACCTAGACTATGACTTCAAATGAACAAAAGCACAGCTACTTATAATTCTATCTGTAGCCATAGCTTTCTAGACCTCCCTTCACAACTAGTCTCGCACACATTTTTAATGCTGACAAATATTTCTCAAGTCCAGGAGTCCTGAAGTGCTTGCGTTTCTACCTATGAGGATGTTGGAACCGAAAGTTTGTTTTAGGATTTATACTGCTCATTTCATAAAAGCTTAAAAATCATGTTTATTTCATACCTTTTCTCCAAAAAGTGTCACTAATGTGTCCTCAAGGGTCTCAGACATAGTTCATTATAGCTTCTACAATGTAGTCATTTTAGGAGCATTATCAATGTATTAAAACTTTAGCACTGAGTTAGAAAATTCAAACTAAATATCCTATTCTCTTCTACTGAATTAACGTGAGAGGACATCATTCTTGGAAGAAAACTCATTTAACAAAATTTACTTTTTCATAAGGCTCTTGGAGTGATGTTCAACTCATACATTGGTGGCACTACCTTTCCCATTCACTCAGAATGACCAGGAGGCGGTAAGAGCCCTTCCTGCTCAGGTGAAGGACTTGTACTGGAACAAGGACTTGTAAAGAACAAGTGATTATGCTACCTTTGCACGGTCAGGGTACCGCGGCCGTTAAACATGTGTCACTGGGCAGGCAGTGCCTCTAATATTAGTACTGCTAGAGGTGAGTTTTCGGTTAAACGGCGGGTTAGGTTTGCCGAGTCCTTTTACTTTTTTTAACCTTTCCTTGAGAGCATGCCTGTGGTTGGATTAACAGTATGAGTAATACTGGCCTGTTTATATTTATTAGTACTGGGCTGTTAAGTATCGGTGAAGGTTTTCGATCTGATTTAGGGCTTATGCGTAGGAGAACATATTCATGCTACTAATGCTAGCATTATTGCTTCTATGACATAATAGATTAATCCAACGTAATGTGAGGAGTTCAGTGAGATGTTTGGGGTTTCTTCAGGTAACTGACGTTGAGCTTGAACGCTTTCTTAATTGATGGCTGCTTTTGGGCCAAACTATGGGGGTTAGGCTTTTTACTCTCTATATAAAGTTTTTCCTAGTGTCTAAAGAGCGGTCCCTCTTTAGACTAACAATTAAGCTTACAGGGGGACTGATGGTTCTGTGGGTAAGCTTAAGGCTGAACTAAGATTCTATCTTGGATAACCAGCTATCGCCAGGCTCGGTAGGCTTATCACCTCTACCCAGAAATCTTCCCACTATTTTGCTACATAGACGGGTGCGCTCTTTCAGCTGTTTTTGGGTAGCTCGTCTGGTTTCGGGGTATTTGGCTTTAGTTCTCTTTGCGAAATGATCTCTAGTTAGCTCATTATGCAGAAGGTATAGGGGTGAGTCCTTGCTATTTTGTGCTTGGTTAATTTTTTTTTTCATCTTTCCCTTGCGGTACTGTATCTATGGCGCCAAAGTAAAATTTTCTATCTCCTATACTTTTATATTTGTGAATGGTTTAATATATATTAATTTGGTAGTAGTATTGGTTGGGTTTTTGGGCTAGTATTAGCTCAAGGCAATCAAGTGATGTTGATGTCTTCCGGGTGTAAGCCGGATGCTTTGTGTTGAGCTATGCCTTGATTTATCCAAGTGCACCTTCCAGTACAAGTGTGCTGCACTGCAGACACAAATCTTGGATGACAGGACAACTGATGAAAGTATACGTCAGTTCTGTTCATTTTCCAAGCAAAAGAAAAGGCAAAGAGAGTAGCATGTTTCTGAATTTTCAGAGTGGGTGGAGCCAAGGACAGATGCTGGAATCTGGGACTCTGGTGGGCACCTGTGGATGGAGCACAAGGCGTCTGGGACACCAGTGCCACTCTGACACTGAGACTGAGTGCACAGGCTCACAGCAGCAGGCTGGCCTCTGCTCACTCCCCATCAGGAGGCTGAGCCACAGTTCTCACCCTGCCTGTTACTCACCATTGTGAATCATGCAGTGCAAAATCTGTTCAGTCACTGACACCACATAGCTAGCATCTTGTAAAACAGGCAAGTAAGTCTCCTCAGACGAAAACACTTCAAGCATTCTCATTGGAAGCGCAACATTCAAACTGTCATCATTACAGTTTTGCAGCAACCTGTAAAAATGAAAGAAAGTATTCACATACTGCCTGAATGGCAAAATGTCACTAGTTTCCCCAAGTTACTCTCAGTGACAATGGTTAAGAAACTATTCCAGGCCGGGCGCGGTGGCTCAAGCCTGTAATCCCAGCGCTTTGGGAGGCCGAGACGGGCGGATCACGAGGTCAGAAGATCGAGACCATCCTGGCTAACATGGTGAAACCCCGTCTCTACTAAAAAATACAAAAAACTAGCCGGGTGAGGTGGCGGGCGCCTGTAGTCCCAGCTACTCGGGAGGCTGAGGCAGGAGAATGGCGTAAACCCGGGAGGCGGAGCTTGCAGTGAGCTGAGATCCGGCCACTGCACTCCAGCCCGGGCGACAGAGCGAGACTCCGTCTCAAAAAAAAAAAAAAAAAAAAAAAAAAAAGAAAACTATTCCAGTACAAGAGTATCTCTGAAAAAAGGGACATCTTACAGATAGACAGGAAATATCCAACTAACATTCAGTCATTCAGACAGTTTTTAAAAGAATTCTCGTTAAATTGTCTGGCACTAAGTTCACAGACAAGAAAAATGGACAGTGGAGAAACGAACATGAAAATTAAAGATTACAAAACACTATAAGAAGTATTATAATCCATGAATTGTACCAATAAGCTGCATTTAATCAAACTGAGATACGAATCTCTTTAACAGTGCATATCATCTCCTTAAAGATGCTTTTGAGACTTTCCATGCCTGCAATATCCCCCAAATAGAACAATGATATATTTCTGATCCTAAGTCAACTCCCATTTTGACTAGGCTTCCCTTCTTACTATGAGAAGAACTGCAGGCAGAAGGGAAGGCTTAGTTATCCATTTAAAGAGGGCAGTACAATAAGTCTGGACCGGTCACACCAATCAAGACACAGAACACATCTGTCACCCACAAAAGTTTCTTCTTGGTTGTCTCTAGGTCCATTCCTCCCTTTTTCTCCCCTACTCTAATCCTTTTTTCTATCAAAAACTTTGTCTAACACCGAACTTATTTTCAGATTTATCCTGTTGTCTCCACAATGTATTTTATAGCTATTTTTCCTTTTTTTAAAAAAACAGAATCCATCTAATCACACATCACCTTTAATGAGGGACCCAGGAGGCTGTTTGGTGCCTCACTGAAACTGACTTCTCTATGTGACAAAAGCATTCTGCCCTGCCAGGAGGCGAATAACGTGCAGGGCTCTGGGTGGGGTGTGTCTACGCAGCTCATCTGCTTACTGCAGGCTGCCTTCTGTCTTGATAGAGCCGCAAAGCCCAGGAGAGACAGGGGGTAGGACACCCCTGCCCAGCGGGCAGGACACCCAGCAAGACCTTGTTTTGCTTTTGCCCTTTTCACAACTTCTCCTCAGCACCACACTGGTGTCTCCTGAGGGGTGTAGGAGTGCAGGAGGAGTGAGGCTACACATAACAAGCGGATAGCCACAAAGGGCGGTGGCGGGCAGTGGGAGAGCCTCTTGTCAACCCGGAAAGTCAGCAGCATGTGTGCTGCTGATCCCATGTGAGAGAGAAACCTGATGATGCAACAGGGAAAAGTGTTGGAATGGTGCCTCGAGTGAGAGACACCACAGGATGTAGCTCCAGGGTTATGGGGACAGCCTTGGATGGGAAAAGGACATCCATATTGTCAAGAGACAACCCACTTAAAAAAGTGAAAGATTTGAGCAGACTCTTGAAGAATAGCCATGTGAGTGACCAGTATGCTCCTGAAAAACACCCACCATCATTAGTGATCCAGGAAATACAAATTCCAATCACAATAAAATACAACTACACAGCCATCAGAATGGCTGGCTTTGGACAGCTGTCAATACCAAGGGTTCAGGATACGGAGGGACTGCGTCTCTCGTATGCTGCTGTTCTAAGTTTGGTAGTTTCTTCTAAAGTGAAATATGTAACTACCATGTGACCCAGTGATTCCATGACTTCGGAATGTTCAACAGCATTAAAATATGTATGTGATTAGTCATAAAAGGAGTTACAGGTGGTTCTGGAAGGCCACATTTATAGAAAAAGAAAAACTCAACGTTCTGGCACATGGCAGGTAAGACTAACGAATTACTCACACACACTTGAAATACAATTTCTAACATTTACATTTTGTTAAAATTCATTTCTCATCAAAAAGAATCAGTGCTCCTTAGAGAAAACAGCCCCAGGCCTGGGGCAGAGAGAGCACTTGAGCCTCTGTGACCTCACAGAAAACAAAGATCTCTCAAAATACAAATGAGGCCAAGCCAAGCAAAACGGGCTGCTTGGCCGGGCGCGGTGGCTCACGCCTGTAATCCCAGCACTTTGGGAAGCCCAGGCAGGCGGATCACGAGGTCAGGAGATCGAGACCATCCTGGCTAATACGGTGAAAACTCCGTCTCTACTAAAAATACAAAAAACTAGCCGGGCGAGGTGGCGAGCACCTGTAGTCCCAGCTACCCAGGAGGCTGAGGCAGGAGAATGGCGTGAACCCGGGAGGCGGAGCTTGCAGTGAGCCGAGATCGCGCCACTGCACTCCAGCCTGGGTGACAGAGCAAGACAACCGTCTCAAAAAAAAGAAAAAAGAAAAAGAAAAGAAAAACGGGCTCCTTACAGGGCGCTCTCTACCTATAAGCAGACCACTAAAACACACTGTATTTTTAAAAATACATGAGACCTTAATGAGATTAAAGAGGAAAGGGCCGGGCGCGGTGGCTCAAGCCTGTAATCCCAGCACTTTGGGAGGCCGAGACGGGCGGATCACAAGGTCAGGAGATCGAGACCATCCTGGCTAACACGGTGAAACCCCGTCTCTACTAAAAAAAAAAATACAAAAACTAGCCGGGCGAGGTGGCGGGCGCCTATAGTCCCAGCTACCTGGGAGGCTGAGGCAGGAGAATGGCGTAACCCGGGAGGCGGAGCTTGCAGTGAGCTGAGATCCGGCCACTGCCCTCCAGCCTGGGCGACAGAGCGAGACTCCGTCTCAAAAAAAAGAGGAGAGATGAGGAGGAGTGTTTTGTCGTTGCTGTTAAAGAAACATGGATTTAGCTGGGCACGGTGGCTCACGCCTGTAATCCCAGCACTTTGGGAGGCCAAGGCAGGTGGATGAACTGAGGTCAGGAGTTCGAGACCAGCCTGGCCAACATGGCAAAACCATGTCTCTACTAAAAATACAAAAATTAGCTGGATGTGGTGGCACATACCTGTGGTCCCAGCTACTCAAGAGGCTGGGGTAGGAGAACTGCTTGAACCCAGGAGGTAGAGGTTGCAGTGAGCCAAGATTGCGCCACTGCACTCCAGCCTGGGTGACAGAGCAAGACTCTATCTCAAAAATAAAAATAAATAAATAAATAAAAATAAATAAATAATAAAAAAGAAACATGGTATTGCTCTGCTGCCCAAACGGGAGTTCAATAGCACAATCACAGCTCACTGCAGCCTTGAACTCCTGGGCATCAAGAGTTTCTTGTATTAGAAATTTTTAAAAATAAAAGTTGGGAAAAGAATAATTATATTTAGATTATTTGCTTATACAAATACATTCAAAAGTTACGTTAGAGGTGTTTTACAAACTACAACCCACAGGCCAAACCAGCCCTAGGGCTGTTTTTTGTACAGTTGTTGAGTGAAGCATGATTCCTTTATTTTTAAACAATTGTAAGCAAAAGGCAAGAAAAATATATAATAGAGACCATATGTGGACCACAAACCCTAAAATACTTGCTATCTCGCCATTTACAGAAAAAGTTTGCAAACTCCTGCTTTACAGAAAGAATGTATACAATGTGTTTTTCAAACTAAAAGTTTATCAAATAAATAAGTTAGAAAAAATATGAATTACTGGCATCTGGGATCCTCCTGGTTCTCTCTTCTACTAATAGGTTCTTTATTCCTATCTTTGGTCCAGATAAGTATTTTGGAAAAATCAGTTAAAAAAGACTAGTTCTGATAGTAATCCTAAACAAATATTACAGGCAGTGTCCAGAAAATTAACTGAAATTATACTGAAGATTCAGAATCATTTGAAAATTTTACTACTGTTGAGACATAAGCAATTAAAAACTGGTAAAGGTGTTATATTCAGGCAATATAATTCGCATCACTTACACGTGTTCTTTTGGACACTGAATGCAAGAAAGTCACGGCAGTGGCTTATGTTGAGTTCCTACATAAATAATAAAAAGCCTGATGAAAGGTGTATTCTAAAGAAGGGGCTTTCAAACTGCATTTTGGTGGAGACCCCTATGGAATGGAATCATTCTCACACATTAGGAGTCCTCTTTTGGCTGGCCTTCCATTCTCCAGTAACCAGGATGGCCAGCATTCACAAGATAATTCCAGGGCATCCTTGAAAGAAAAAGTCATCTGAAAGATACTGATATATGTGTCTTCATTTATATCTCACGCCGGCCTGAATCACCTAGAGTAAAAAATTGTAATGTATAGAAGTCCATGGCCAGGCGCGGTGGCTCACACTGTAATCCCAGCACTTTGGGAGGCCGAGGCGGGCAGATCATGAGGTCAGGAGATTGAGACCATCCTGGCTAACACGGTGAAACCCCGTCTCTACCAAAAACACAAAAAATTAGCCGGGCGTGGTGGGGGGGCACCTGTACTCCCAGCTGCTCGGGAGGCTGAGGCAGGAGAAATGGTGTGAACTCGGGAGGCGGAGTTTGCAATGAGCCGAGATCGCACCACTGCATTACAGCCTGGGAGACAGAGAGACTCCGTCTCAAAAAAAAAAAAAAGAAAGTCCACGATCTCATTAAAAAAAGAAAAAAAAAAAGTATGGAAAAGTCACTGTCTCTGAAAATAAAAGTCAAAAGGTATTCTCCTAAAACAAGGTGATCAATACTTATATACGTTGCTGACTTACAATAGAATTTTACCTGCAACAGAGGCTCATCAATCTTTTTATTTGAAATAAGCATGTAAGTCTCTCAGATCCATCCAACTGCTTGACAAACAGAGAGCTGTGTTTAATTAAGTTCTGATAGAGCCATATCTGAAACAGCAAAACATACAATACATAACTCTCAATGAAAATTTAAGTTTGCTAATTTACATAATACCCCAAATTTCCTTAAGCGGCAATGCACATTTAATCAAACCCAATCAAAGATGGTAAGTAAATATTCTAAGTCAGGTTTTATTTAGAGGCATGTTCATTTTCCAGCCAGGCGCGGTCGCTCACATCTGTAACTCTGGGAGGCCGAGGCAGGCAGCTCATTGAGGTTGGCCAACATGGTGAAACCCTGTCTCTACCAAAAAATACAAAATTAGCTGAGCGTGGCAGCACACACCTGTAATCCCAGCTACTTGGGAGGCTGAGATGGGAGGATCACTTTAACCTGGGGGGTGTGGGTGGAGGCTGCAGTGAGCCAACATCAAGTCACTACACTGCCTGGATGACAGAGAGACCCTGTCTCCAAAAAAACAAAAGTATTTGCATTTTCAATCTTAATACATCAGTACTAAATTACTAAATTAGTAACTAAAACAAAGTACACTTAAAGCTCATGTCAATCTGAAACAAAAATAGTTTCATTTGCAAAAATCAGGAATCTGCAATAAAAATAAGGCCGGGCGCAGTGGCTCAAGCCTGTAATCCCAGCACTTTGGGAGGCCGAGACGGGCGGATCACGAGGTCAGGAGATCGAGACCAGCCTGGCTAACACTGTGAAACCCCGTCTCTACTAAAAAAATACAAAAAAAATTCGCCGGGCGAGGTGGCGGGCGCCTGTAGTCCCAGCTACTTGGGAGGCTGAGGCAGGAGAATGGCGTAAACCCGGGAGGCGGAGCTTGCAGTGAGCTGAGATCCGGCCACTGCACTCCAGCCTGGGTGACAGAGCGAGACTCCGTCTCAAAAAAAAAAAATGAGAAATACGATATTAATCCCAAGTTACATAGGATATCTGTTTCTTTTCACCTTTTTTCTCTGCAGATGTGTGTGCCTGTGTGTCTCTAGCATCTGTTCCTTTTGGATACTTCCCTTCCCTAACTCCATCATTTTTTTGATAGGGAAGGCAATCCTATGGCCCCACTGACCAGGCTGGTCAGAACTCTCCATTGTCCTAGATAAAAGGATAGTGAGTTCATTAAAGGCAGATGCAGATTTCTGTCGCTTGTAATCAAGAGGCCTGACTAGACAATATGTATGAAGCTGCCCTATTACTTTGAAAACGCAATACTTAACAAGGAATCTCTTCCACTTTCTCTACTATACCTTTGTGAAATAGACTGGTATTTTATTTTTTCCTTTCACAAGGCCCATTTAGAATAATCTAGAATGAAAAGATAGCCTTTGTTTTTTTCTTTTGAGACAGAGGTCTCACTCTGTCACCCAGGCTAGAGAGCAGTGATATAATCTTGGCCCACTGCAACAGGTTCAAGTGAGTCTCATGCCTTAGCCTCCCAAGTAGCTCAGATTACGGGTGCCTGCCACCAAGCCCAGCTAATTTTTCTATTTTAGTAGGGATGGGGCTTCGCCATGTTGGGCCAGGCTATTCTCGAACTCCTGGCCTCAAGTGATCTGCCAATCTCAGCCTCCCAAAGCGCTGGGATTATACACGTGAGCCACCACACTCGGCAAGATAGCCTCTTAAGTGTAGCTAGATATAAATATGCAACATAGCCTTTTCTTTGCGTATTATTTTTAAGTAGTTTCCTTCTTTGACATTAACATTTCTTTGCCATAAAATGCTATTAACAATGAAATTACCAACACAAAAGCACTCTGCATAATAAATTAGCGCATGTCTTAAGGTGGGATGAAATAATTCTGAACTACTCCTAATATTAGCTAATTTGCCTACACACAGGCTTTCTTTTGAGGTGTTCAGAGCTACCTTGCCCACATTTTCTCAGGAACAAATAAGATATGAATAATTCCTTCACTATCTGACATGTAGTTCTTCCTAAAATTTCTATTATCAGTTAACAAATGAGATGTAAAATAACTATACATTATATAATAGGACTGTTGGAAGAAGACTTTATCAAAAGATTCAAAGAAAATTAAGCAACTAAAAAGTGAGGCAATTATTAATTACAGAATTAAACTGTACATAAAATATCATCTTAGTACCATATTTGACTTAAAGTCATAATAAAAAATGCTTAAAAAGGGGGAGTTGAGGAAGAAATAGCCATATATGTCGATTTTTTGCATAGAACAGCTTGGAAAACCTATCAAAAGTGGCATTATGCTTCCTCCTAGAGTAAAAAGCAAACGATGTGAAGACGGGGGCAGGAGACATTTTCCCCTATGTTAAGATTAATTTATTGCTATCGCATCTATGCTTGAGAACTGAATCAACATTGAACTGCCCAGGCTGGAGTGCAGTGGCAGGATCACAGCTCACTGCAGCCTTGAATACCTGTGCTCAACGATCTTCCTGCCTCAGCCTCCTAAGTAGCTGGACTACAGCAGCATGCTAATTTATTTTTTGCTTTGTTTTATAGGCGGAGTCTGGTATTTTGGCCAGGCTGGTCTCAAACTCCTGGCCTGGAGGGATCCTCCCACCTCAGCCCCACAAAGTGTTGATAATACAGCATGAGCCACTGTGTCCAGACACTTTTCTTTTATCCTTTTCCTGGACGGGTCTTAGGACATTTAATTCTATTTAAGGTTTCAGAATCTGCACATGAGCAATTTGCTTGGTATCTGCTCGAAGCCTAAAGTCAAATATGTTCATTTACCTCCAGGCTTTTCACAGATGGCTTCTGAAGCAAGACTGTGTAGCTACACTATGTTTATAAACCATGTCGTGATTGATGACTAAGATTGAGGACCTCACTTAAAGGTAATAGGTGCTCTGGAGAGACACCAATCAACATCTCACATCACCTGCCTGTCTGTGCTCCTGCAATCTACAAGATTAGAGTATGTGAGGCCAGGAGAGCCTGTTCCAGAAAGCAAGCCCGATTATCTGCCATTGTACTATTCTGATTCTTTTTTTCATCAACTTCAGAAAGCCTGGAAAGAGCCTGCACTTAACTGAAGTCTAGAATGGGTAGATTCAACGGTTTTCACTGCCTCTCTAGACTGGCTCTCAGTTCTTTCTCTGCACTTTCTCGGGTTTACAGAAAGTTTTCCCCATGTTCCAGCTTAGCTCAACTCCGGAGGCAATGCTGGGTTTTTAAAGCCCAAACACCAGTGAAGTAATCATGTATTCCTTTGCGCGCTGTAATTAATTCATGTAGGATCATTCAGTAGGGATGGTTTGTAGCAAGGAAGACTTATTTTTCACTGTATACTCCCCTTTTCATGCAATTTAAAATTTTTAACACAGATAAACACAAATATCTAAAAATAAATAATATATTTAACCTGGCTGGATGTGGTGGTTCATGCCTGTAATCCCAGTACTTTGGGATATTGAGGCAGGTGCATCACTTGAGGTCAGGAGTTCAAGACGAGCCTGGCCAACATGGTGAAACCTGCCTCTACTAAAAATACAAAAAAAAATTAGCTGGGGGTGGTGGCATAAGCTTGCAATCCCAGCTACTCAGGGGGCTCAGGTAGGAGAATCGCTTTGAACCCAGGAGACGAGGTTGCAGTGAGCTGAGATCACACCACTACACTCCAGCCTGGGCGACAGAGTGAGCGAGACTCCATCTTGAAAAGGAAAAAAAAAAAAAAGATAAATAGCATATTTAACCCTAGGCCAGGCACGGTGCTGACGCCTGTAATCCCAGCACTATGGGAGGCCGAGGCAGGTGGATCACCTGAGGCCAGGAATTCGAGACCAGCCTGCCCAACATGGCGACACCGCATCTCTACTAAAAATACAAAAATTAGCTGGGCGTGGTGGTACACATCTGTAATTCCAGCTACTTGGGAGGATGAAGCAGGAGAATCACTTGAACCTGGGAGGTGGAGGTTACAGTGAGCCAAGATCACGCCACTGCACTCCAGCCTGGGTGACAAAGCAAGAATCTGTCTCGAAAAAAAAAATATATATATATATATATATATATAAATAAAATTATATAAAAAATATTTATAACCCAACAATTATATACAAATCTCTTAATATTCCCTGAGAAAATGGACAGTAACAAGTTCCATTTTTTAAAAACATTCTTCTATGCATCTAGATGTATTTTCCACCATTAATACACACTGTTCCTCAGCACTAAGATCAAAAGCCTACAAAATGTTAGAGAACTATGATTATATTTGGGATTTTTTTTTTTTTTTAAATGAGACCCTAAGGCTGGGCGTGGTGCCTTATGCTTACAATCCTAGCACTTTGGGAGGCTGAGGTGGGAGCATCACTTGAGGCCAGGAGTTGCAGGCTAGTCTGGCCAACATGGTGAAACCCCGTCTCCACTAAAAACAGAAAAATTAGCCAGGCATGTTGGTAACATGCCCGTAATTCCAGCCACTTAGGTGGCTGAGACATGAGAATTGCTTGGGCCCGAGAAGCGAAGGTTGCAGTGGACCAAGAATGCACCACTGCACTCCAGCCTAGGTGACAGAGCAAGGCTCTATTCCCCCAACGCCCCCCCTAAAAAAGAGACCCTAAATCATGTACAGTGGCTCACGCCTATAATTCCAGCACTTTGAGAAGCCAGGGAGGGAAAATCACTTGAGGCTAGGAGTTTGCGAACAGCCTGGACAACATAGCAAGACCTCATCTCTACACAAAAATAAAAAAAATTAGCCTTAACATTAACAAGAGGTATACACACCTGTAGTCCCAGCTACCTGAGAGGCTGAGGTGGGAGGACTGCTTAAGCCTGGGAATTCAAGGCAACAGAGCAAGACCCCATCTCTAATATAATAATAATAATATGTAAACACTGAGACCCTGCATTTTAGAGTTTGCAGGTAATCATGATGTGGTATTCAGAGTGCACTTCCCACTGACCTAGGTGTGCTGGCAACTGCTAAGGCTGTGTCAGGGTACATGATAGGTGGGCAAAATATTCTACTTTTTAAATGCTTAAGGTTTTCCACTGTAAAAAAATACGAAAAAGCCTATTTTTGGACACACATTTTTATGTGTATCAAATTTTAAGAGGTAAAACACATCACCACAAAGGTAATCTCTCACAGCTAGCTGAGAAGTTCGCAAAGCCTGGACACAGTGGAGAGCTGTTTAACTTTCTGATGAGACGCCATTTCCACTTTAAACAAAAAGTAGAACACATGTAAACGAGGACAAGTGAAAATGTAGTTAACACTCACCAAACGTTTTGAGTCTTCATTTTGTTTGTAAAAAAACAGAAGCTGCCTTACCAAAAGGGTAAGGTTGGGGCCATTAGCAATGGGAAAAGCGCCCCCGGACTGTGACAAGGTGGCACAGCGATCAAATGCACTTCTTTGGATGGAATACTGGAAGAAAAACAAAACAAAATGACCCATAAATATAGTATTTGGACACACAATTCTTATGATGTAAATACACGTTGCTGTGTTTACAGGAATGGTGGAAATTGACAACGAAAACGCCATTATTGGTCCTTGCTCACAGTTGAGTTATAGGGGGAAAAAAAGGTTAAAAAAAAAAAGAAGAAAAAAAAAGGCCAGGCATGGTGGCTCAAGCCTTTAATCCCAGCACTTCAGGAGGCCAAGGCAGGTGGATCACCTGAGGTCAGGAGTTCAAGATCAGCCTGGCCAACATGGTGAAACCCCGTCTCTACTAAAAATACAAAAGCTAGGCTGGGCACGGTGGCTCACGTCTATAATCCCAGCACTTTGGGAGGTCAAGGTGGGTGGATCACCTGAGGTCGGGAGTTTGAGACCAGCCTGCCAACATGGTGAAACCTCATCTCTACTAAAAATACAAAAACAGTTAGTCAGCTGTGGTGGTATGCACCTGTAGTCCCTGCTACTCAGGAGGCCGGGGCAGGAGAATTGCTTGAACCTGGGGGCAGAGCTTGCAGTGAGCCAAGATTGTGCAACTGCACTCCAGCCTGGGTGACAGAGCAAGACACTCTCAAAAAACAAAAACAAAAAAACAAAACAAAACAAAAACAAGCCAGGCGCAGTGGCTTATGCTTGTAATCCCAGCACTTTGGGAGGCCAAGGCAGGCAAATCATTTGAGGTCAGGAGTTCGAGACCAGCCTGACCAACATGGTGAAACCCCAAGTCTACTAAAAATACAAAAATCAGCTGGGCGCGGTGGCACGCGCCTGTAATCCTAGCTACTCGGGAGGCTGAGGCAGTAGAATTGCTTGAATCCAGGAGGTAGAGGTTGCAGCGAGCCAAGATCATGCCACTGGAGTCTGGCCTGGGCAACACAGTGAGACTCAGTCTCAATTTAAAAAAAAAAAAAAAAGAATCTCCCACGACTTTCCTCTATTTTGATTTTCAACTGTGGTTAGACCCATGTTTGCATTTTATTATTTAAAAATTACCTAAAAACTCACCTATCTATAAATCTTTAAAATAATCAGAACAAATAAAATTATTATTGGGGCCGGGTGCGGTGGCTCAAGCCTGTAATCCCAGCACTTTGGGAGGCCGAGACGGGTGGATCACGAGGTCAGGAGATCAAGACCATCCTGGCTAACACGGTGAAACCCCGTCTCTACTAAAAACTACAAAAAACTAGCCGGGCAAGGTGGCGGCGCCTGTAGTCCCAGCTACCCGGGAGGCTGAGGCAGGAGAATGGCGTGAACCCGGGAGACGGAGCTTGCAGTGAGCTGAGATCCGGCCACAGCACTCCAGCCTGGGTGACAGAGCGAGACTCCGTCTCAAAAAAAAAAAAAAAAAAAAAAAAATATTTATTAGGAAGAATACTATTGTCAACATTGACTTCCATTAACAAGGTGTACAAAGATACCATATTTAAAATAAGCTCTCCCATACCCTACTATTCTTCTCATTTTAAAACAAACAAACTTACTTGCTGTTTTCTGTCTCTATAGCCTCGAATAAATGACTGGATAATTATTGCATTTTTCAACCTTCGCCTTTCTTCCTAAACAATAAAAGGAAGAGTGAGGGAGCAACTGGTCAGAATTGAGTGAAAATGACATTTTGCTAGTAAAGACTTTAAAAATACTTAATGGCGATGTAATTCACATACCATAAAATTCATTCTTTAAATGGTAACACCCACTAAATACGCATTTAATATATTAACAGCCATATAACCATCACCACTGATTTTTAGAATACCTTCATCACCCACAACCAGAAGCCCCGTCTCCATTCACAGTCACCCCCAGTTTTCCTGCCGGCCCTTCCCTTGCCCCTGGCAATCACTCATCTACTTCTATCCTATGGATTTGCTTATTCTGGACAGTTGATACAATGGAATCATACAGTATGCTGTGTCTGGTTTTCTTCACTTAGCATGATGTTTTCAAGAATCCACCTATATTACAGCGTATGTGAGAAATTAATTCCTTTCTAAGGCTGAAAGTAATGTTCCATTGTATTGACAGACCATGCTGAATTCATCCATTCATCTACTGATGGACATGTGGGCTGCTCCCACTTTGGTCTATTATGAATTAAGGCTGCTATGAACATTCACAGAGAAGTTTTGTTGTGGATACAGGTTTTCATTTCTGTTGAGCATAAACTCAGAAGTAGAGTTATCATTGAGGAACTGCCACACTGTTTTCCAAAATGCCAACACCATTTTATAATCTCACCAGCATAGTAGGACTTTTTTTTTTTTCTTTGAGACAGAGTCTTGCTCTGTCGCCCCGGCTGGAGTGCGGTGGTGTGATCTTGGCTCACTGCAAGTTCTGCCTCCCGGGTTCATGCCATTCTCCTGCCTCAGCTTCCCGAGTGGCTGGGACTACAGGTGCCCGCCACCACACCTGGCTAATTTTTTGTATTTTTAGTAGAGATGGGGTTTCACCGTGTTAGCCAGGATGATCTCATTCTCCTGACCTCATGATCCTCCCGCCTCGGCCTTCCAAAGTGCTGAGATTACAGGCATGAGCCACTGTGCCCGGTTAGCAGGACTTCTTAAAGTTTTAAATATTAAAGGAATACAAACAGACAACACCAGCATCTATTTTAAAGGTCACTTTCTTGTTTCAAGAGAAAATGCCAACTTTCATTGACTTGAGACTATCTTTAAAACGCTCAGCGACCTGGCAAAAATATGTGTTCTTCATTGTTATGACCAGTGCTACCACTGTTGGACAGCCTACTACTATGGGTCAGCCCTATGAGAGGCACTTTAGGCCAGACATGGTGGCTCATGCCTGTAATCCCAGCACTTTGGGAGGCCGAGGTGGGAGGATCACGAGGTCAGGAGATTGAGACCATCCTGGTTAACACGCTGAAATCCCGCCTCTACTAAAAATACAAAAAATGAGCCAGGCTAGGTGGCGGACGCCTATACTCCCAGCTACTCGGTAGGCAGAGGCAGGAGAATGGCATGAATCCAGGAGGTGGAGGTTGCAGTGAGCCGAGATCACACCACTGCATTCCAGCCTGGGTGACAGAGCGAGACTCCGTCTCAAAAAAAAAAAAGAGAGGCAGTTTATATCCAAATGCTGAGTCATCTTACAGGTGAGCATCACTTCCAGTTTAAAGATGCAGAAACTGAGACTGCTATAAAGATTAAGCAACACCCAAAGATGTAAGCTAGAATTCAAACTCAGGTAAGATAATAAAGCCTGTACTCCATCTCACCATACTACATTGTTTCATGTCTTCTATGAAAGCCATCTACAAAGCTGAGACTAACACACACACTGTGGGATTCAAGAACACCATCAAGTCATATAGATGTACTTTCTGGGCTTGAAATGGTTATAAAAAAATCCTGTGAGGCCGGGCATAGTGGCTCACACCTATAAACTCAGCAGTTTGGGAGGCCGAGGCGGGCAGATCACTTGAGGTCAGGAATTCCAGACTAGCCTGGCCAACATGGTGAAATTCCATCTCTACTAAAAATACAAAAAATTAGCTGAGCATGGTGGTGCACGCCTGTAATCCCAGCTACTTGGGAGGCTGAGGCAGGAGAATCACTTGAAGCTGGGAGGTGAAGGCTGCAGTGAGCCGAGATCACGTCACTGCACTCCAGCCCAGGTGACAGAGCGACACTTGTCTCAAAAAAAAAAAAAAAAAAAAAAAACCAGGAAAAAGTGACTTTCACCAGATGCACATGTCAATGTAAGGACACTGGAAACATGAAAAAACAAGGAAATATGACATCTCCAAAGCAATACAGTAATTCTCTAGCAACAGATTTTAATCAAATAGAAATTTTGAAAATCTCAAATAATTCAAACTATTGAATTTTTTTTTTTTTTTTTACGGAGTTTCACTCTAGGCTGGAGTGCAACGGCGTGATCTTGGCTCACCGCAACCTCTGCCTCCCGAGTTCAAGCGCTTCTCCTGCCTCAGACTCCCGAGTAGCTGGGATTATAGGCATGCACCAGCACGCCCAGCTAATTTTGTATTTTTAGTAGAGACGGGGTTTCTTCATGTTGGTCAGGCTGGTCTCGAACTCCTGACCTCAGGTGATCCACCCACCTCGGCCTCCCAAAGTGCTGAGAATACAGGCGTGACCCACCGCGCCCAACCCTCAAAATAATGGTTTTAAAGCTCAGTGAGATACAAGGGAATTCTGAAAAATACAAAGTCAGAAAAATAATTTGGTATATAAGCGAGCACTTACCAAAGAGACAGGTATTTTTAAAAAGAATCAACTAGAAATTCTGGAAGTGAAGAATTCATTTAAAGAAATACAAAATATATTTGAAAGCTTCAAGACAGACTGATCAGGCAAAAGAATGAATCTCAGAACTTGAAGACAAGTCTTTTGAAATAACTCGGCCAGACAAAAATACAGAAAAAAGAATGAGCAAAGCATTCATGATATTTGGGATAACATAAAGCAATAAAATATTCAAAGTATTGGTAATACCAAGGTCAAAGAGTCAAAGAAAGGATTAGGAAACCTATTTAATGAAATAATAGATGAAAACTTCCTGTCTCACAAGACATTTAGACACTCACATACAGCAGGCTCAACCATCTCCAAGCAAATAATCAGACTATCTAAAGAGAAAGATAAAGACGGAATTCTAAAAGCATCAAAAGAAAAGCAGCTAGTCACCTGTAAAGGAAACCCCATCAGATTAAAAATCAAGAGGAAAAACAGTGGAAACAAACCCCACAGAAGATCCAATTACTGGAGTTTAAACATTGTCCTAAAAAATCTATAATTATGTTCAAGAAATTAAAAGAGAACTAAAGACTATATAAAAGAATGAAAAAAAGTTCTAGAACTGAAATAACAAAAGCCGAAATTAAGAAATCAATGGATGTATTCAACAATTAGGCCGGGCAGGGTGGCTCACACTTGTAATCCCAGCACTTTGGCAGGCTGAGACAGGCGGATCACTTGAGGTTAGGAGTTCAAGACCAGCCTGCCCAACATGGCAAAACCCCTCCTCTACTAAAAATACAAAATAACAGCTGGGTGCAGTGGCGGGCGCCTGTAGTCCCAGAAAAGCACATGAGGGATATATGGGACACAATGCAAAGGTCAAATACATTTACAGTTTGAGTCCAAGTAGGAGAGGAGGAGGAGAATGAAGCAAAAGCACTAATGGAAGAGATAATAGCCCAGAATTTTCCATAAAACAAGATTAAAAACACCACCCAACAAATATCTTTCTTGGTTGAGCAGTGCCCTCCCGGGGACATCTGGTAATTTCTGGTGACATTTTTGGTTGTCACAACTGAGGGAACGGAGTGCTACTGGCATTTAGTGGGGAGAGGCCATAGATGTTGCTAAACATCCTCCAATGTACAGAGTACAGAGCAGTTCCCCCCCAACAAAAAATTATCTGTTCAAAAATGTCAGTGCCAAGGTTGGAAAATCCTGACTAAAACTCTTTTCACTCTAAGCACCTCAGAGAGCCCTTCCCGTAAACACCATGTCTAATATAGGCCCTTCCAGTTGTAATCACATTACTCTGTTGCCCTCATAGGTCTTGTCACCACCTCAGTATCCTGGTTCACGGCTCTATTCTACCACTGAGCAGGAACCTTGTCTGTCTTATTCACCATCTGTATACTCAGCAAGCGGAGCAGTACCTAGTACATACATAATAAGTTCTCAAAACTTATTTGTTAGAGGCCTAAATGAATTGTTAAAATGACAAAACAAAAAACTCTATCTAAAAAAGCAGGCCATAAGAGTACAATTGCAGATTAATCAACAAAATAAAGCTATTTAAAGAAACTATCACAACATATAATGTAGGATAAACAATAAAAATGCCATTAGTGTCTTTCTTTCAACTTCTTCACAAACAGTTAAGACACATGTCTTAACAGTGAGCTTTCTCCTTTTGTGTCATGAAACATCAACATCATAAGCCAGATGAGGCCGTTCACGCCTGTAATCCCAACACTTTGGGAAAATAAGGGAGGCAGCTGCATGAGGCCGTAAGTTTGAAATCAGCCTTGGCAACAAAGCAAGACCCCATCTATGTAAAAATTTTAAAAATGAGCTGGGCATGGTGGCAAGCACCTGTAGTCCCAGCTACAGGAGGCTAGAGCAGGAAGATCACCTGAGCCCAGGAGGTCAAGGCTACAGTGAGCGATGACCTTGCCACTGCACTCCAGCCTGGGTCACAGAACAAGACTCAATCTCTTAAAAAAAAAAAAAAAGAAATATGAACATTATGTTTATAATACGGCTTTCTAGATCTTCTGGAAACCATATCATTATGTAAGTCAACCAAAAGCCCATGTTCCTTCTTCAGTCTGGAAACTGCCTTTTTAGTCCATCTTTTTCTACACTGGCTCCAGAATAAGTAACTTACAGTGAAATCAAAAAATGTTTCTAAAGCTACACACACACACACACACACACACACACACGTTCTGTCATATATAACAAATACATACACATATACATATATACAGTAAAACCAAGGCGTGTTTAAATGCTGTAGAAAAAATGCTTATCTACAGAGTATTACAAAACTGTTTTTACCTCTCTCTTTCTTCTTTCTTCCTGAGTACGATGTAAAAGAGAAGCCTTTTCCTCCTACACCCAAACAAGAGAAAAAAGGAGGTAAGGAAGGTTATAATTTCAATTTTAAAACTCCCATACAAAAATTATAGAAAGTTTTCACCCAAAAAAAGATTCTAAGATCATGCAAAAAAGTTGTCTTGACTTAATCAGATGAGAAAATCTGAGGCACAAGAAGTTAAATGGTTTCCCAGAAGTCACTAGATATAATACAAGTTAGTACTTCAGTAGTTTTCTAAGAAGAAAAACTGATTTCTTCACATATACAAATGAATACAGGTAAAACTGGGGAAATATGAGTAAGACTAGTGCTCTGTACCAATGTCAGAGTTCCGGCTGCAACATCTTACTAGCTTTGTAAAATACTACCCCAGAGGAAACTGGGTGATGTGGACGGGGTCTCTGGGTATCATTTCTTTTCTTTCGTTTTTTGTTTTTGTTTTTTTTTTTTTTTTGAGACGGAGTCTCCCTCGGTCACCCAGGCTGGAGTGCAGTATCATTTCTTTTTTTTTTTGAGACGGAGTCTCGCTCTGTCGCACAGGCTGGAGTGCAGTGGCCAGATCTCAGCTCACTGCAAGCTCTGCCTCCCGGGTTCACGCCATTCTCCTGCCTCAGCCTCCCAAGTAGCTGGGACTACAGGCGCCCGCCACCACGTCTGGCTAGTTTTTTATATGTTTTAGTAGAGACGGGGTTTCACCGTGTTCGCCAGGATGGTCTCGATCTCCTGACCTCGTGATCCACCCGTCTCGGCCGCCCAGAGTGCTGGGATTACAGGCGTGAGCCACCGCGCCCGGCCTCTCGGTATCATTTCTATATGAATCTACAATTACCTCAGTAAAAATTTCAACGAAGAAATCAATTTCTCTGATGAAAATTTTTTTTCATAAGTAAAACTAAGTTTTGAACAAAATCACTTGGTTTATAGAAGGAAGTGAAAGAATAAAACTTCAAATAAATGAAAAATACTTAAAGAGAACCCTTTTCTCCCCCTCAAATTGTTCCAGTCTTTACTGTATGGACATTTTATTTTTGTAAATTTCTTCCAAAATAAAATTAAAGGTCCAGGCCGGGCGAGGTGGCTCATGCCTGTAATCCCAGCACTTTGGGAAACCAAGGCGAGAGAATTACTTGAGCCCAGGAGTTTGAGACCAGCCTCTACAAAAACTTTTTAAAAATAGTTGGGTGCAGCAGCATGTGCCTGTAGTCCCAGCCACTCAGGGGGCTGAGGTGGGAGAATCACTTAGGCCCAGGAGGTCAAGGCTGCAGTGAGCCAGGATTAAGCCACTTCTAGTCTGAGTGACAAAGCAAGATCCTGTCTCAAAAAAAAAAAAAAAAAAAAAAAAAGTTAAAGGTCAGAGACACTATATATGAATCATTAGAAAAAAAAAAACATTTAAGCAGGGCACTCACGCCTGTAATCCCAGCACTCTGGGAGGCCGAGGCGGGCAGATCATGAGATCAGGAGTTCGAGACCAGCCTGGCCAACATAGTGAAACCCCGTCTCCACTAAAAATACAAAAATTAGCTGGGCGTGGTGGCGGGTGCCTGTAGTCCCAGCTACTCGAGAGGCTGAGGCAGAAGAATCGCTTGAACCCGGGAAGCGGAGCTTGCAGTGAGCCGAGATTGCGCCACTGCCCTCCAGCCTGGGTGACAGAGTGAGACTCTGTCTCAAAAAAAAAACAAAAAAAAAATTAAATATCTTGAGAGGTATATTTAATCAGAACAGTGTCAGAGAGTAGTTAAGCCAACTTAAAATTATACACTGATATGTGAACTAACAATATTCAGAATCAAAGTTTCTATCTTTTTTTAAAATTGAGACAGAATCTTACTCTGTCACCCAAGCTGGAGTGCAGTGGCGATTTTGGCTTACTGCAACATCTGCCTCCCGGGTTCAAGCAATTCTCATGCCTCAAGTTCCCGAGTAACTGGGACTACAGGTGCACACCACCACACCTGGCTAACTTGTATTTTTAGTAGAGATAGGTTTTTGCCACATTGGCCAGGTTGGTCTCGAACTCCTGGCCTCAAGTGATCTGCCTGCCTCAGTCTCCCAAACTGCTGGGATTACTGACATGAGCCACCATGTTCAGCCTAGAATCAAGTTTCTAACTGTCAAAATGTAAAGCCAGGCCTGGTGCAGTGGCTCATGCCTATAATCCCAGCACGTTGGAAGGCCGAGGTGGGCAGATCGCTTGAGCTCAGGAGTATGAGACCAGCCTGGGCCAACATGTTGAAACCCCATCTCCACGAAAAATACAAAACAAATTAGCAGGGCAGGTGACGCATGCCTGTAGTCCCAGCTACTTGGGGGATGATGGAGAAAGATCACTTGAACTGGGGAGGCTGAGGCTGCAGTGAGCCAAGATCATGCCTCTGTACTCTTGCCGGAGTCATGAAGCAAGACCGTGTCTCAAAAAAAAAAAAAAAAAAAAAAGTCAAGTCAAAGAAATTAATCCTCCAGATATTTTCTATCATAGAAAATTTCACATAAAAAACCCTTATCACATGTCCAACAGCAGAAAAAATATTGTTTTAAACTTAACTAAAATGATTCATGATTGTTTATTTAATATTCTGTAATTTTTAAAAACTAATTTTAGACAAAGAAAAACTGCAAAAATGATACAAGTTCCCTTATTCCATATGTCTTACTGGCATCTACATTAAGCAGATACAATTATCAACAGGAAATTAGCACTGATACAGTAACGTTAACTAATCTACAAACTTAATTAGAAATCCACCAATTTTCCCACTAACGCCGTTTATCTGTTCTAGAATCCTATCCAGGACCCCACATTATATTTAGGTACTATTTCCTCTTAATCTTCCTCCAATCTATATAGTTCTTATCTTCATCTTTCATGTCCTGGATGCTGTCCCTCAATTTGGGTTTTTCCAATACTCTCACGATTACAGTAAGGTTATGCAATAATGATAGCATTAGATTTTAATCCATAGGATTATATGCACATACACGCACCATGGACTCAATACTTATATAAATAACCAAATCAATAAACAAACAAGGGAAAAGAAAACCTTTCCTCACAGAATCCAGTTTAAAAATGTAGAAGGAAAGAGAAAAACAGAATCACCAAACACTACAGTAATAAACACTGCAAACAAGATCTACTAATGTATGCTAAGATTAGTGGGCAAAAGTTTGAGGGGAAACAGGATTTGCCTAGTCTTGAAGTATCTCTCAAGATATAGATCAATTACCATGGGAAAGACAGAAAATTTAGAGCGGAGAAATCTTGCAGACACCACCAACTAAGACATCAGCTGGCTCAGTTATAAAATATAAGGGCATAATGAATTACTACTTGGTCCATACAAACGATACAATCAACTATTGTGTTAGTCTTGCCAAAAGACTCTTTTTTAACCTAAATGGATTTATCTCAAGGGGAAATCTTTCATCACTAAATAGAAAAACAGCATCACTGCTCACAAACAGAAGGCATCCCCCCCAAATTAAATACAATGAAAACTGTATTTTTAAAGTTAAATTTGAAAGTGGCTGCTGCAGTGGCTCATGCATGTAATCCCAGTACTTTGGGAGGCCAAGGCCGGCAGATCACCTGAGGTCAGGAGTTTGAGACCAGTATGACCAACATGGTGAAACCCCGTCGCTACTAAAAATACAAAAATTAGCTGGGCGTGGTGGTGTGCACCTGTAGTCTCAGTGACTTGGAAGCCTGAGGCAGGAGAATCACTCAAACCTGGGAGGCAGAGGTTGCAGTGAGCCAAGATCATGCCACTGTACTCCAGTCTGGATGACAGAACAAAACTCCATCTCTTAAAAAAAAAAAAAAAAAAAAAAAAAAAGAAAGAAATAATCATGGAATTACATAAAAAATACATAAAAATCTAGTAAGTTTGTATAAAAAGCCCTATGTGAAACTTGATTCCTCAAGGTAAAAGAAATTGTTTATAATCACAATAAAAGAATACGAGACACTATGCTGCTTAGTTTAAGAGGAAGATGAGGCTCTATTAGACAGTTTTATTTTTTAATTTTGATATTAACCAAAGAATTCTAATTTACATGTCTGTAATTAGATCAGGCAGGCATATGGTATTTATTTATTATTTTGGAGACAGAGTCTCGCTCTGGCCCAGGCTGAAGTGCAGTGGGGCGATCTTGGCTCACTGCAACCTCCACCCCCAAGATTACAGGCATGTGCCACCACGTTTGGCTAAGTTTCTGTATTTTTAGTAGAGACAAGGTTTCACCACGTTGGTCAGGTTAGTCTCAAACTCCTGACCTCAAGAGATCCACCCATCTCGGCCTCCCAAAGTGCTGGGATTATGGGCGTGCGTCACCGCGCTCAGCTGCAAATGGTATTTAATCACGCTCTCTGACAGGCTGGGATTATGGGCGTGCGTCACCGCGCTCGGCTGCAAATGGTATTTAATCACGCTCTCTGACAGGCTGGGATTATAGGCGTGCGTCACCGCGCTCGGCTGCAAATGGTATTTAATCACGTTCTCTGACAGGCTGGGATTATGGGCGTGCGTCACCGCGCTCGGCTGCAAATGGTGTTTAATCACGCTGACAGGCTGGGATTATGGGCGTGCGTCACCACGCTCGGCTGCAAATGGTGTTTAATCACGTTCTCTGACAGGCTGGGATTATGGGCGTGCGTCACCGCGCTCGGCTGCAAATGGTATTTAATCACGCTCTCTGACAGGCTGGGATTATGGGCGTGCGTCACCGCGCTCGGCTGCAAATGGTGTTTAATCACGTGCTCTGACAGGCTGGGATTATGGGCGTGCGTCACCACGCTCGGCTGCAAATGGTATTTAATCACGCTCTCTGACAGGCTGGGATTATGGGCGTGCGTCACCGCGCTCAGCTGCAAATGGTATTTAATCACGCTCTCTGACAGGCTGGGATTATGGGCGTGCGTCACCGCGCTCGGCTGCAAATGGTGTTTAATCACGTGCTCTGACAGGCTGGGATTATGGGCGTGCGTCACCGCGCTCGGCTGCAAATGGTGTTTAATCACGCTCTCTGACGGGCTGGGATTATGGGCGTGCGTCACCGCGCTCGGCTGCAAATGGTATTTAATCACGCTCTCTGACGGGCTGGGATTATGGGCGTGCGTCACCGCGCTCGGCTGCAAATGGTGTTTAATCATGCTCTCTGACAGAACTGGGTTCTGAAAGGAATTCCTAACCAAAACGCCATTTTGCTTCAACAAACTTTCGCTTCAAGAAACCATCCACGGTCTGATCTTTCCAATGTGTCCTCTTACTTGGTAATATTCACATGTTAATAAAACAGGGTGGGGGAGACTGTCTTGATCCATTCACCGCCAACTGGTTTAGGAAAACCCTCATGGAGACGTTTAAGCCTAACTCTGTGTTTTTTTTTATTCTTTTCTTTTTTCCCCACATGCTGCTGTGTCAAATACTCCTAACTTTGTAAATGCTATATTCAAAATACTTTTTTCAAGTTTTTCACAATTCTTTCCTCCACAATCAAGATGTGTATGCCATGGTGAAAGTTTTACTCCACAAAGATTTGACATTCTTCTTGAGATAACAGTCAAGGAGAGACTCTGCTACCTACAAGCTTTCAGGATGAGGGAGAAGTGGGTGCTGGTAGTTACTGTCCACAACTTCACAAGGCTAGAGAATTAAGTCTCCGCCTTTCACAAGAGTGATGATTTCACACTCTATTGATAACAGACTTAATATCCCCGCATATGAGACTAGTAGGACTGCGTTTTCAATACAAAAAGGGAGCAGACTTCAGTTCTGGTAAAGTTTCTGGTGATGTAGCACAATGGACCAAATTCTCATATTAACCCAAGACACCATCTCTGCTTTTCCCATTCAACACACTTGGAGTCTATGTCATCACTTGTCATAAAATCAACAAAAGATTTTAAAGCATTTCTTCTAATTTATGAGCTAGAAAAAAAATGTCTCCATGGACTTGTCTATTCAGCTTATGCCTGACAAAGCAAAGGATTAGCTGAGTTCAGAATATCAGTGGGTTCATCGGTCTCCAGCGAACAGAACCAAGTTTGTCTTCCCCAGGAAAGTAACAGCTGCTCAATGTATCTGTCCCTATCTAAAAATGGACAATGAGCTAAATCATTAGACAAAGGAATCTTGTCCATTATTTTATTTGCTTTGTGACTAATCATCACTTTTAATCACAGCTTTGGCAGCAGCTTCCCATTTGGTCAATTAGCAGCTCTAGCCTTTGTGATTAAACACAATGCACGGATGCAGTGTTCTCCATATCGGTCCTGCCACTCTGTGCATCTACTTTGAACCTGTTTGTTCCCAAAAGCTGAACAGAGGTTTTGGGTGCTATGGCTTATGGTTTCAAAATAAAGTATCAGTGCAGGGTTTCACACTGGAATTTGGCACGTAATAGATTAGGTTCCCTCTCTCAGCCAGTCCATGAAAAACTGGTTTTCAAAAAGCTTCATTATATCTGTTTCCTTTGATTTTCTTCACAGCCACCAAGTTAAAGCTGACTCTAGGGCCGGGCACAGTGTTTCACACTTGTAATCCCAGCACTTTAGGAGGCCAAGGTAGTAGGATCACTGGAAGCCAAGAGTTCAAGACCAGCCTAGGCCATGAAACAAGACTTTCTTTACAAAAAAAAAAAAGGAAAAAAGAGGTAGACATTAGGTCTCACCATGTTTATCTCTCTCTCTCTCTATACACACACACACACACATATATATCTGTTGCCCAGGCTAGAGTACAGTGGCACGATCTCGGCTCACTGCAACCTCCGCCTCCCAGGTTCAAGCAATTCTCCGGCCTCAGCCTCCAAGCAGCTGGGATTACAGGCTTCCACCACCATGCCTGGCTAATTTCTGTGTTGTTTTTTAAAGTACAGACCAGGTTTCACCACGTTGGCCAGGCTGGTCTCAAAACTGTTGACCTCAGGTGATCCACCCACCTCGGCCTCCCAAAGTGCTAAAATTACAGGCATGAACCACCACGGCCAGCCACCATGTTATATCTTAAAGGTCATTTAGGTTGTTTTCAGTTTTTGGCTAAATTAAATAAAACTGTAGTAGATATCCTTGCAAATGTGTCAGTAATGTCTGTAGGTTAAATTTCCAGAAATAAAACTGCCAGGTCAAAGGCTATGTGCATTTTGAATTTTAATAAATATTTCCAAATTGTCCTCCAAGGAGATCATGTCAAGGTATGAAAAGTGACTGTTGTCCCTTGTCTTCACCTGCACAGTGCGGCATCTAACTTTTTATGTTTGCCAAGTAGATAGGCACAAAGCCTTATTTCACTGTAGTACTAATTGTATTTTTTTTAAATAAGGCTAAAGTTCTCATGTTTAAAGGATATTTTTATTTCCCTATGCAGTTTGAACCATTTAATTTTTCCATTTCATTGATCTTTTCGTATTGTTTTACAAAAAATCATTTTCATGATGCTACAAATATTCCCTTCGTCACTGTCTTTAACCTTGGTTATATTTTTCTGTGTACAAAGTTTTCTTTTCTTTTTTTTTTTTTTTTTTTTGAGATGGAGTCTCGCTCTGCCGCCCGGGCTGGAGTGCAGTGGCCAGATCTCAGCTCACTTCAGCTCACTGCAAGCTCCGCCTCCCGGGTTCACGCCATTCTCCTGCCTCAGCCTCCCGAGTAGCTGGGACTACAGGCGCCCGCCACCACGCCCGGCTAGTTTTTTTTTTTTTTGTATTTTTTAGTAGAGACGGGGTTTCACCGTGTTAGCCAGGATAGTCTTGATCTCCTGACCTCGTGATCCACCCGTCTCGGCCTCCCAAAGTGCTGGGATTACAGGCTTGAGCCACCACGCCCGGCCAAAGTTTTAATTCTTAATGTACTCAAATTTCTCAAGAATTCAGTAGCTCCAGCTTAGGATTATATACATAGCATGGCCTATTACCATCCATATCACTAGCATGGATTTCTGTATGCTAAATTTTTTAATGTATTGTTGCAGGTTTATTTTTAATAGCATGCTGAAATTTCACTTTCAGAAGCTGACACTAGTGTGAGCCACATGCTGATATTCATAATTGTGAATTAGGATCATGCCTACACCTTTATTTTTTCCTCCTACCAGCTGGGCCTGACATGAGCTTTTAAAAGTCGAATGATGGGCCGGGCGCGGTGGCTCAAGCCTGTAATCCCAGCACTTTGGGAGGCCGAGACGGGCGGATCACGAGGTCAGGAGATCGAGACCAGCCTGGCTAACACGGTGAAACCCCGTCTCTACTAAAAAATACAAAAAACTAGCCGGGCGAGGTGGCGGGCACCTGTAGTCCCAGCTACTCGGGAGGCTGAGGCAGGAGAATGGCGTGAACCCAGGAGGCGGAGCTTGCAGTGAGCTGAGATCTGGCCAGTGCACTCCAGCTTGGGTGACAGAGCGAGACTCCGTCTCAAAAAAAAAAAAAAAAAAAAAAGTCGAATGATGAAGACTGTCTTATAACTGAAGACACTAACTATAAATAGGGCTGTCTTCACATATCATAAGGACCACATTAATAACCCACCGGAGTCGGCTCTATTTTTTTGGCTGCTGAATAAATTACAGGGCATTCACTACATGGAGTATCACATAGCTCTTTAAAGGAATGTGGCAGATCTATCTACTGATCAGGAACTGTCTCCGAGATGTTCTGTTAAGGGGGACAGAAGTACAACAATCTGTTCAATATGCTCTAGCTTGTGTTTTTTCAAAAAGAAGGGAATTTACACACGTATATGATTATATGTGTAGAGAACAGCTCTGACAGGATGTGTAAAAATCCCAAAATAGAGTGTGAATATAAGGATTAAAGAATTGGGGCCGGACACAGTGGCTCATCATGCCTATAATGCAAGCAGTTTGGGAGGCCAGGGCAGTGGATCACTTGAGATTAGGAGTTCAAAACCAGCCCAGCCAACGTAGTGAAACCCCGTCCCCATGAAAAATACACAAATTAGCCAGGGGTGGTAACGTGCGCCTGTAGTCCCAGCTACTCGAAAGGCTGAGGCACAAGAATCGCTTCAACCTGGGAGGTAGAGGTTGCAGTGAGCCGAGATCATACCATTGCACTCCAGCCCAGGCAACAGAGCAGGACTCTCTGTTTCAAAAAAAAAAAAAGAACTGGGGGTGTGAGGAGTGGAGGTGAAAGGCAAGAAAAGTTCTAGTATTTTATTTGATCTTTCATATTCCCATTTGAATGATTACCCATGTACTTATAATATTTTCTCACTTTCTAAAAGTAGTAACAAAGTAATATGAGAACAAGTTCTAAAAACAGCTCAATATAATGAGGAATAAGTTCATCACTAAGTGGCTGGGAGGAAAGGGGCAAGTAAGGTATCAGGAGAAAGCACATTTAGATTTTAACAAAGGACTAAACTTCCTATTGACAAACAAGTTTTTTATTTCAATTTATTGTACTCATAGCTGAAAACATTCTTATCTTTTAAATTACGCAGATGTAGAACCCATAGGGATGCCTAGTAGCAGTTACAGACAAGGTCCATCAAACACCTGCAGGGTCTCTGAAACAACCAAGGCCGTCGTCCTGACAGCGTGCACGCTCCCTGCTGTTAACTACCCACCAACGTGAAATCCACAGTGAGCACAGCCAACTGCTCTGGGTGCCGTGCAGCTTTAGGCACTATCCTTATCTTCTCTGAACATGAAATATGATCAAACTTTACAAACGCCATTTACCAAGGTGATTTTCTTTTCTTTTCGTTTTGTTTTTTTTTTTAATGTGGGGAAAATGCTTTCTTCACTAAATGATTTTAAATGGGGGGAAAATGCTTTCTTCACTAAATAAATTTAGTGGTAACAAAGTTTATTCTTTATTTGAAATAGTAAAGCATACATAGTTTCAATCAGATTTCATTAAAATTTTTATGTTAAAAAACTAGAGTGAATGTCAAAGTAAATTTAAGTAACTTCCAAAAGACAACATGCCCAAATTAATCACTGAGCATTTATAGAACGATTGTTAGCACGTTTGTAAATATCTTGATTTAAAAAAAAAAAAAACACTGTGAGGTTTTTGTTTCATCTATTTGGCTTATCTTCCATTAACAATTTACTCCATTTACACAGTATTATCAGCTTCACATCCGTTTCAGTTCAGTATTTTCTGGCTCTCAGGCACTAACACAATGCTAGCTATTTTATGCACTTCAAAGAACACTGACTTTGAGTAAACGAAAATGTTAAAAGTTAACATTTGTGAATAATGCATAAGCTACCGTGTGTGGGGGGGAGTGGGGTTCCTTTTTGCAGACCTACATGAAATAAGAACCTCTATGAAAATATGAGAATCACCAATTTCACATACGCAAAACATACTTAAAGGTGCATCATCATAAGCCACTAGAAATCATATTTATAAAACAATGCATAAAATGATGCAAATTCTAAAGAAATTTTTTAAAATGCTAGGAAAATATTTGACCATTTACCATCACAAAGATGGGGAAAAAACTGACTATGCATTAACAGCATTTCATTTCTAAGGGATGGGTAGGGTTCCAATAGGCAATTGTTAAATACATTTCAGTATATCCTACATTTCCAATTATCAATATTATTTTATAATCATAAGAGCTCATTTCTAAAAATAAAGTCTAACTGACTACAACCAGTTACAGATTTCTTTGTTCCTTCTCCACTCCTGCTTCACTTGACTAGAGAAAAAATGAAGTATCCAATGCAAAATGCGATCATTTAAATACCACAATATACACCAAGAGACTTTCTTTTCTTACCTCAGAATTGTGTCGTAAATAAGGCACTATTTTAATAGCAAAACTCTAAAGACAATTTATATGTATCCATTGATAGGAAAGTGGTTATATTAAGTATGATATAAACTATGCTATGGAATATTATATACCACAAAAATAACAAATATAAAAATGCTGATATGGAATCACTAAAGACATTTTGTTGAGGTGAAAAAGCAATATGATCTCTCATTTTAACTGCAAATGAGAGGGGAGGACATGTTTATGTTTAGACTTGTTCTGAAAGGATACTGAGAAAATAATAGTGGGAAGTTAGGGGGTTCAGGGAGATGATTTCATGGATGCTGTTTAGAAGGTCTATTTATTTATTTATTTATTTATTTGAGACAGAATCTCAATCTGTCACCACACTGGAGTGTAGTGGTGTGATCTTGGCTCACTGCAACCTCCACCTCCCGGGTTCAAGCAATTCTCCGCCTCAGCCTCCCAAGTAGCTAGGATTACAGCCGCCTGCCACTACACCTGGCTAATTTCTGTATTTTTAGTAGAGACAGGGTTTCACCATCTTGGCCAGACAGGTCTGAACTCCTGACCTTGTGATCCACCCACTTTGGCCTCCCAAAGTGCTGGGATTACAGGCTTGAGCCACCGGCCAGAAAAAGTTAACTTTTTTTCTCCCAGACAGGGCCTCGCTCTGTCACCCAAGCTGGAGTGCAGTGGTGCGGTCTTGGCTCACCGCAACCTTGGCCCCGCCCCGCCACACCATCCTCCCACCTCAGCCCCCCGAGGAACTGAAACCACAGGTGCATACCACCATGCCCAACTTTTTTTTTTTTTTTTTTTTTTTTTGTATTTTTGGTATAGACGGGATCTCACCATGCTGCCCAGGCTGATCTGGAAGTCCTGGGGTCAAGGCATCTGCCTGCCTCAGCCTCCAGAAAGTTCACTTTCTAGAAAGGCCACTCACTGACTGCAGAGTAGAAACGTAATCATTCTTAGAGCAAGCAAGATTCGTGATAATCTAGTTTGGCTTTCTCATGATCAAGAATAATGATGTTCCGGCTGGGCATGGTGGCTCACGCCTGTAATCCCAACACTTGGGGAAGCCAAGGTGGGAGGATCAACTGAGCTCAGTTCAACACCAGCCTGGACAACATCGTGAGACTTTGACTCTGTTAAAAAAAAAATTAGAGAATTATGACTTTCCCATTACATGATCCAATAAAGAAAAGCCCAGAAAAGATGAACAGCTAAGTCACAGACAGTTGGTTCCAGAGTTAACTATTCTTTTTTCAAGGTTACACTTTCTACGATTTCATTTTTTGCAGTAAAGGGGTTTCACAGTAGCAAGATGTGATGTGAACTGTGCTAACTGCCAACAAACTAGTGTCTACTAACACATCTCTAAAATAATATTTAAAAAATTAAACAATTTTGTTTTGTTTTTGAGAACAAAACTTTCCCACTCTTTCACCCAGGCTGAAGTGAAGTGGTACGACCTCTGCTCACTGCGACCTCCGCTCCTCTGGGGTTCAAGCCATTCTCCTGCCTCAGCCTCCCGAGTAGCTGGGATTACAGGCGCCCGCCACCATGCCTGGCTAATTTTAGTATTTTTAGTAGAGACGGGGTTTCATCATGTTGGCCAGGCCGGTCTCAAACTCCTGACCTCAGGCAATCCACCCCCCTCGGACTCCCAAAGTGCTAGGATTACAGGCGTGAGCCACCACGCCTGGCAAAAAATTAAACAATGTTAAAGCTGCATTGTAAGAAAAATTAGTTCCAAAAGATATAGGACTGTTGGAGCCACCTTCTCAGTGCCTGCAGGATGTGGTCCTCCAACTTTCCAAGCAGTTACAGGAATGCACAAGTAAAGCAGAAGACAGAAGCAAGATGTGCAGGCAAGACAACCTGCCCAGACACGAGGGAGAGGCCTTACGGTATCCGGATAAACCACAGGGCAGTGTTGTGGGATTTGCTAAATTATTTGGACACTCTGGGCCTTGATTTCTTCCTCCACAGGACACTAACACCTCTGCCTCACATAACAGAAGTCAAGATCAATGAGCACATACAAGAAAAGCGCCCTGCAGGAGAACAAATAATGAGTATCACACCAAATCTAAATGTGACAAATAAGAAGAGAAACAAACATCCTTAAAAGAAAATGCCCTCTGCAGGTTTTAGGCCCTCATTGCTCTTCAGGCACAAGTGCGGGTGCTTCTCCGTTGACTTCCCTGGCTTCAGGCCTTGCCTCCCTAGAATCAAACACCCAAACTGCCCCCCACGCATCTCTAAAACCTAAGTCTCATTAATGTGCTTAAAACCCTTTAGCGGCTTTCCAGTCCTCCCTGAGTATGCCTTAGTGTGGCCTACAATGCCCCCCCAGCTCTGTCCCTGATTACCTTCCTCCCAGCTCTGTCCCTGACTACCTTCCTTTCAGCCTTCTCTTCTACTTTGCCCACACCCTTTGCCCACCCCCATTCTGGCCACAACCTGTAGCTGAACACCCGTCTCCATGGCTGGACACCCTTGCCCATGCTGTCCCTCTAACTGGTGACAGGAATGTTAATATGTAAATAGTCCTAAGAATCCCACCCAGTCCAGCACACAAAAAATGATGCTTGCTTGGGGTTCTGGAAACAGGTTACACACATGGTACTAGAAGAGAAGGTAAACCAACTTCTGGGTACAAGGCTGTGCAGAAGCGTTCTCAGATGACAGCCACTCTTCTGTGATGCTCCACGGCTTCTCACTTTCCCTCACCTCTCCTCCCCGTCATGACAGGGCTACCGCCTGCCCCACGGTTGTCATGGTGACAAACCAAGGACTGACTAACTCCAAAATCATTGACTCCCCTTGGTCCAACTGCATAGCCCCCTCTTCTCTCCAAGAGCAAATGGATTAAAAAGCTCAATGGTCTAAATCAGTGAATTTGCACTGTTACAAACAAATTACTCCTTATGGTTCTACTAGGCTTTTTTGAGGAAGATACTTAAAAGGCTTAATAGATAGTATTTCAGGCAGGGTAATGCAGGAACCTAAACATTTCCAAGCAGCATAAGGGAGAAGGTAAGAGTTCACATGAAAAGATAGCACATGATCAGGAGAGCTCATCTAGAAAAATGGCATTTTAAGTCAGTTCTCTATTTGCTTGTTTTTTAAGCTGCTCCTAGTTTGCCAATTTCTTTGTTACATTTCCAAAGAGCTACACAATCTCCTCTGAGTGAACTCACATTCACCAAAATGTATGTTGACAATGCTTGCTTTTTAACTCACTGTGTTGTTATTTATGTAGCCAATAACTACTGATATAGAAGGAAAGAGGTAAGAAGGAAAACCACAGTTTTTAACTAATAGGCTGAGACAGAAAACATAGCATATTTGTTTTGCAGTGCTAACATTTACGACTTAGCTAAAACTGAAGTTCCCTTCTACGGAGGCTTTAGGATTATTTCCACAAAGGCTTTGCTATTGCCTCCCTTCAGGAGGTGGAGCCCGACTCCCCTCACCCCAAGAGTGGGCTGGACAAATTCACTATGACCAAAGTCACAGTGCGAGGCTTTGAGACGGTCAGTCACCACAGGCTTTGCCCTTCCTCCCTGCTCTGTCTGGTCAGCAGCTTAGCGGGAAGCCAGCTGCCATGAGGACACGGTATCCCTAAGGAGCCCCGCAAGCGGCCGAGAACTGACTCTCCTGCCAACAGCCAGCACTAACTTCCAGGCTTGTGAACGGGCCAGCCCCGAAGTGGATCCAGATGCCTGCCCCATAGAACTGACCAAGGTAACAAAAATGTATTGCTTTAAGCTCTATTACACAGCAATAAGCAACAAGTATCTTTCTTTCATTCAGTGGAAATTAAGAAACTGGGAAAGTAGCTATCTTGACTGTTCAAATTAACATAATTTAAATGCAGACTGCAATACTGTTTTGTAATCTACTTATTCCCATTAACAAAAAATCATGTTCATAAGTATGCTAATAAATTAATGATAGACATTAATACACATCATGACCACTTTAAATGGCTGCACAGTATTTCACTGTATTGCTATATTAACGGTTATTTAACAAATGTCCCGTATTTAGACGCGTAGGCTGTTTCAGTATTTTTCAGTATTATAAGTAACGCCATAAAATCACCTTTCCCGTGCATCTTCTCCTAAGCATATTAGTTTACTAGAATAAATTTTTACATTTCTAAATGTAGAAATTTGTTCTGCTGGATCAGAGGGGCCGTATCTTGTTAGACTTTTTTTTTTTTTTGAGACAGAGTCTTGGCCTGTCACCCAGGCTGGAGGGCAGTGGTATCATCTCGGCTCACTGCAACCTCTGCCTGCCGGGATCAAGCGATTCTTCCGCCTCTGCCTCCCGAGTAGCTGGGATTACAGGTGGGTGCCACCACGCTCAGCTAATTTTTTGTATTTTTAGTAGAGATGGGGTTTCACCACATTGGCCAGGCTGGTCTGGAACTCCTGACCTCCACCTCCCAAAGTGCTCAGATTACAGGTGTGAGCCACCAGGCCCGGCCTTGTTAGACTCTTGATAAATCTGTTATAACCAACCCTAGGTGGGTTATGCCCAGTGTCTGTATGCCCTCAGCAGCAGCAGGCATTACCACCTGTAATTTGACCACCACCAAAGGTGATGGGCTATGGAAAGCATGGCTTCTCCTTCATGCTGACAAATGGTAAAGGGTGGCATTTGGAGGCCTGTAGAGAACAGGGGCATGCAGCAAGCAGTTGCTTTAAAGGCAGTATACAACACAGGTCACAGTCAAAGAATGAGATGCCCCACTTCCAAATTCCTAGGTGCCTACATTCTATAATAGAAGAATTAAAGAAAAGTCACAGAGGGAAGCTCCTTACAGCTTTTGCAAGAACTTTTTTTGAGGCTATTCTACGGTCTTATGAGACTATCTATTTTTTAACCTTTTAAAGATCCTAGCTGGCAATTCACACTGTAACTCAAGAAAATCAGCACACATTCAAGTGGTCAAAGCCAAGTAGGGGATATGATGAGGCAAGCCAGATGCCTAAGGCACAAATTTAAGGAGGCACTCACTCTCAGGGATGTGCCATGCAGAATCAGCCTGTGCATGAACCTGACAGTGTCTCCTTAAATTTTGTATAGTACTTTACCCACTTCCCTATACGCCCAGATTTAATGTCCAAAGAAAATGAGACAATTAGTCTCAAGTCTCACTCCTTCCATTCTGCTTGGTTTCTATTTTTAAAAATCGGCTGATTTCCTGGCCGGGCATAGTGGCTCACGCCTGTAATCCCAGCACTTTAGGAAGCTGAGGTGGGTGGATCACCTGAGGTCAGGAGTTCGAGACCAGACTGGTCAACACGGTGAAACCCCCGTCTTTACTAAAAATACAAAAATTAGCCGGGCGCGGTGGCGGGTGCCTGTAACCCCAGCTACTCGGGAGGCAGAGGCAGGAGCACTGCTTGAACCTGGGAGGCGGAGGTTGCAGTGAGCCGAGATTGCGCCACTGCACTCCAGCCTGGGTGACAAGAGCAAAACTCTACCTCAAAAAACAAAAAAAAAGAACTCTTGACTTTATCTGTAGCAGGGAACTACAGTCTACTGCTCCTATATGTAAAGGATACAGCATAACTGTATTCAAGGGAACAAATATAGTGTTGCTAAATAAATACCAGTCCTGACAGTCAATCAACATTTTCAGAGCCAGTCTGGGGTTGGGTAGTAGCAAGCCTGGAGTTCCAGTTCCTCAGGAGGCTGAGGCAGGAGAATCGCTGGAGACTAGGAGTTTGAGGCTGCTGTGCACTACGATCATGCCTGTGAATAGCTACTGCACTCCAGCCTGGGGGACACAGTGAGGCCCTGTCTCTTAAACGGAAAAAAAAAGAAAAGAAAAGAAAAAGAAAAAAAAGGAACTAATTTGATCTTAGAAAATATTGACTTTATTTGATGCCAGATCTGTAAGAAAAAGTTTTTATGTTCCACTGCAATGTATATGGAGCATTATACTAACACATGCATTACATGCATGCTTTTTAAAACAAAATAGCATAAAATGTTTTAAGTTAAAATATTCTAGGTAATCTAAGTAATCCCTTCAATTATATAATAGAGGGCACTTTTACAAAACTACGCAATCAAGTTCTTATCATCTTAACAATCTAGACCGATCAAAGGGGAGGAGTTAAAACTAGAGTAAACGAGGTCAAGCACAGTGGCTCACATCTATATCCCAGCACTTTGGGAAGTTGAGGCAGGCAGACTACTTGAGGCCAGGAGTTCAAGGCCAGCATGGCCAACATGGCAAAACCCCATCTCTACTAAAAATAAAAGAAAAATTAGCTGGGCAAGGTGGTGGCGCCTGTAATCCCAGCTACTCAGGAGGCTGAGACAGGAGAATCACTTGAATGATTGTGATGGAGGTGGCATCACAATCACAAAGATGGAGGTGGCAATGAGATCGCACCACTGTATTCCAGGCACTCCAGCCTAGGTGACGGAGACTGTCTCAAAAAAACACAAAACAAAACAAACAAAAAAAACTACAGTAATTGGTTTTGGTAGGCCCTAGAGTATCCTCATTCCATAAGGCCAGTAACACCCTAATACCAAACCAGACAAAGACATCACAAAAACACCACAAACTGATGTCCCTTATCAAAACAGATGCAAAAATCCTGAAGGAAATGTCAACAAGCTCAATCTAACAATGTACACAAAGAATTACGCATCACAGTCAGACGGGGTTTATCCCAGATATGCAAGACAGGCTCAGTGTTCTAAAACGACTTAATGTGATCCGTCATACCCACAGGCTGCAGAAGGAAAATCACACGTAACATGAACAGATACAGAAAAAGCATCTGACAAAACCCAACATTCATTCATGATAAAAACTCTGCAAACTAGGAATAGAGGGGAATTTCCCCAATATGATAAAGAATATCTACCAAAAAAACCCACCAAATATCATACTTAATGATGAGAAACTCAAAGCTTCCCCACTAAGATTGAGAACAAGGCAAGTTTTCACCACTCCTTTTCAACTATAATCCTACCTAATGCAGAAAGACAATAAAATGCATTGCTTTCTGATGGTCTTAGAAAAGAAAAAAGAAAAAAAAAAAAGGCATACAGATCAGAAAGGAAGAAATAAAACTGTCTTTGGCTGCAAATGAAATGATTATCTGTGCAGAAAATTCCAAAGATCAACCAAAAAACCCCTCCTGGAACTAAGAAGTGGTTATAGTAAGATTTCAGGACATAAGGTGAATATACATGAAAGTCAACTGCTTCTCTACCAATAAGCAATGAACTGGAATTTGAAACTGAACCACCACCATTCACCTTAGCACCTCCCAAAAATAAACACTTAGGTATAAATCTAACAAAACATGTATAAGGTATATATAAGGAAAATTATATAACCAATGAAAGAAAGAAAAGAACTAAACAAATTAAGAGATATTCCATATTCATGGATAGGAAGGCTCAACACTGTCAAGATTTTAGTTCTTCCCAACTTCATCTACCAATTCAACGCAATCCCAATCAAAATTCCAATAGGTTGTGTGTGTGTGTGTGTGTGTGTGTGTGTGTGTGTGTGTGTGTGTGTGAATATCAACAAACTGCCTCTTACGGAGAGGCAAAAGATCCAGAAGAGCCAACACAGTACTAAAGAAGAAGGAAGTCGAAGGACTCACACTACCAGACTTCAATGCTGCCTATGGTTGGGCGCAGTGGCTCACGCCTGTAACCCCAGCACTTTGGGAGGCTGAGGCAGGCAGATCACTTCAGGTCAGGAGTTCAAGACCAGCCTGGCCAACATGGTAAAATCTGGTTTCTACTAAAAATACAAAAATTAGCCAGGTATGGTGGCACATGCCCATAATCCCAGCTACTCAGGATGCTGAGGTAGAAGAATCACTTGAACCCAGAAGGCAGAGGATGCAGTGAGCCAAGATCATACCACTGCACTCCAGCCTGGACAACAGGAGACTCCGTCTCAAATTTTAAAAAGGTTAGTACATACACTAAGTATTATACTTTACTATAAATCTACAGTAATCAAGATGGTATGGTATTGACAAAAGAGAGAGAGATCAGTGGAGGAGAGAATAAAGCCATAACAGAGTTTAGAAATGGACCCATAAAGGCCAGACATGGGGGCTCATGCCTGTAATCCCAGCACTTTGGGACGCCGAAATGGGCAGATTACGAGGTCAGGAGTTCGAGACCAGCCTGACCAACATGGTGAAACCTCGTCTCTACTAAAACTACAAAAAGTAGCCAGGTGTGATGGTGCACACCTGTAATCCTAGCTACTCGGGAGGCTGAGGCCGGAGCATTCCTTGACCCCAGGAGGCAGAGGTTGCAGTGAGCCGAGATTGCGCCACTGCACTCCAGCCTGGGAGACACAGCGAGACTCCGTCTCAAAAAAACAAAAGAGAAATAGATCCATAAAAATATAGTCAACTGATCTTTGACAAAGGAGCAAAGGCAGGCATTCAATGGAGTTGGGGAATGTCTTTTCAGAAATGGTGCTAACTGGACATCCACAAACAAAAAAACTTCAAAAATTAAAAATCTAGACACAGATTTTATACCCTCCACAAAAATTAACTCAAAATGTATCAGAGACCTAAATGTAAAATACAAAATTATAAAACTACTAGAATATATGAGAAAATTTAGGTTACCTTGGCTTTGATAATGACTTTTCAGATACAATGCCAGAAGCAAGATCCATGAAAAAAACACTGGCGAGTTGGACTTCATTAAAATTCAATAGTTATCCAATGTCACATATGTACCACACAGATACAAGATGTAAATAACAAAGGAAACAGCGTACAGCTGAGAGGAGGTTTTGAGGACTCTATAGTTTCCCATCAATTATTCTGTAAACCTTAAACCACTCTAAAAAAAAAAAGCCTATTAATTGATAAAAAATAAAGTAAAAAGAAATGAGCTGTCAAGCCATGAAAAGAGCCTTAAATGCATATTACTAAGTGAAAGAAACCAATATGAAAAGATTATATAGTGTATGATTCCAACTATATGACATCGTGGAAGAGGCTAGAGTAGAAACAGTAAAAAGATCAGTGGCTGCCAGGTGTTACAGGGATGGGAGGGACGGATGAATATGAGAGCAATGAGGATTTCTTTCTTTTTTAAAAGAGTGTCACTCTTGTCGCCTAGGCTGGAGTGCAATGGCGCAATTTCTGCTCACTGCAATCTCTGCCTCTCGGGTTCAAGCAATTCTCCTGCCTCAGCCTCCTGAGTAGCTGGGATTACAGGCACCTGCCACCATGCCCAGCTAATTTTTCTATTTTTAGTAGAGACAAGAGTTTCACCATGTTGGCCAGGCTAGTCTCTAACTCTTGACTCCAGGTGATCCACCGTCCTTGGCCTTCCAAAGTGCCAGGCCTCCTTCTTTTTTCTTTTTTCTTTTTGGAGACAGAGTCATGCTCTGCCACGCAGGCTGGAATGCAGTGGCACAATCCAGGCTCACTGCAACCTCCACCTCTGGGACTCAAGCAATTCTCCTGCCTCAGCCTCCCATGCCCAACTAATTTTTTGTATTTTTAGTAGAGACGGGGTTTCACCACGTTGGCCAGGCTGGTCTCAAACTCCTGACTGCCTGCCTCGGCCTCCTAAAGTGCTGGGATTACAGGCGTGAGCCACCGCACTTGGCCAGCACTGAGGATTTCTAGGGCAATGACACTTTTCTACATAATGCTGTAAGGGTAGATACATGTCATCATATATTCGTCAAAACCTACACAAGGCACAACACACAGTGTGAACCTGAATGTACACTATGGACTTCAATGAATAATAACACATCAACATTGGTTTCTCCATTGTAACCAACGATCCACATTAATGCCAGATGCTAGTAACAGAGGAAAGTGAGGTGAGGGAGACGAGGCATACGGGAACCCTACCCTCTGCTTGACTGTAAACCTCAAAGTGCTCTAAAAAATAACCTATCTTTTTTTTTTAAAAAAAAGCACTGGGCAAACATTAAAGTGATCTTAATTCTACTCCCACTATTGTCAGAACTATCTACGAAAAGTTACAAATTTTCAGTTCCTCTGGTCTACAAACTTTTCTATATCCATATCCATCCCTAGCTTCTTTCAGTCTCAAAATCCTTCCCATTGCCTGCTCACACTCAGTTCTCCCCACTCTTGGGTATTCTCCAAGACTCTGAAAGTTATGCCACTCTGTCTTCCCTACATTTTTAACGTCCCCACTTCCCAGTCTATAAACTTGTTTCCCCCGTCCCCCAAAACAAACAAAACTCTTCCCGAGACCCCGAATTTCCCTTTA
Organism: Rhinopithecus roxellana; assembly: GCF_007565055.1. Lineage (NCBI taxonomy): Eukaryota > Metazoa > Chordata > Mammalia > Primates > Cercopithecidae > Rhinopithecus > Rhinopithecus roxellana. Next base: position 7,225 of record NW_022142012.1, on the reverse strand, counting down.
TCATCCAATCTTCTGGTTCTTTTCAAAAAAGGTCTACCCTGTTGCCTCGCCCCTGCCTTATTTTTTAAGAGATGGGGTCATGCTGTGTTGCCTAGGCTGGGGTGCTATGGCATGATCACAGCTCACTGCGGCCTTGAACTCCCGCACGCCAGCGATCCTCCCGCCTCAGGCTTCGGTGTGGCGGATTACAGGCATGTGCCACAGCATCCGGCCTGTGGTTGGCCCTGTTTCTGACTTTCCATCTGCTCTTCAATGTGCTATGCTCTTGACTTCCAACTCTGACTACCCTACAGAATATGCTCAAATCACCCAATTCTTCCCAACTCCGCCGTCAGTGGACCCTGTGTCTGTGCAGCACTTGGCACTGCCTGTCACTCCTCCCTCCTTGAGATTCACTCCCCGGACACCGCTGTCCTCCACTCTAGGAGGTGTGACTCTTTTGTAAGCCCTGCCCCCACCCCCACACGTATTAAATGTTGCAGTACCTCACGAGTCCCACCCTGTCCCAAACTCCAAGCCCTCTTCGGGAACTGTGTTCTAAGCCACCAGTCTGTTGATAACCCCCAAATCTGCATCTCTAGCCCAGACTGCTTCCTGTGTCTGTCCCACAGGAACCCAGGCATTCAGTCAACAACCACTCCCTGCCTCTTGAAGAATCTACCCCCACTCACAGGTGCACCTAGACTGCTCCATTTGAACCCAGCCTCCAAGCCCCCTCAGACTGCGCTTATCAGCTGGAAACATGACCCAGGCCAATCAGACTGTCCTCTCCTGAAAATTAGTAATTATGATCAAACTTTCTTGACCCTTAAGCTAGGAAACCATGTGTGTGAAATGGAGAAAGCCAGTCTGCAGAGCCAGGAATGAAGGAGACAAAGAAGGGAGTGCACCCGGCTCCCGGAGAAGGACAAGCGACGCCTGTGGTGGTGATACCTGCTATCTGGTGTTTCCGACCTTTCTATTCTGTCAGACACACGTATCCTTTCATAAACTTGTTTTTGTTTCTTTTTGTTTTGCCTACTAAGCCAGTTTTAGTCCATTTCTGTACCTAAAATCAGATGACCCCAAGATATTCTTCTATACACTACCAAGAAAAACATACCACCAATTAAACTGTATCATGCTATCAGTGTGTATCCTGATGTCAGAAATATTTAAAGGCAGAAATCAGTGTGACTTAAAAAAAATTAAATTTCAGCCGGGCGCGGTGGCTCAAGCCTGTAATCCCAGCACTTTGGGAGGCCGAGACGGGCAGATCACGAGGTCAGGAGATCGAGACCATCCTGGCTAACACGGTGAAACCCCGTCTCTACTAAAAAATACAAAAAAAAAAAAAAAACTAGCCGGGCGAGGTGGCGGGCGCCTGTAGTCCCAGCTACTCCGGAGGCTGAGGCAGGAGAATAGCGTGAACCCGGGAGGCGGAGCTTGCAGTGAGCTGAGATCCGGCCACTGCACTCCAGCCTGGGCGACAGAGCAAATTAAATTTCAGGCTGAGCATGGTGGCTCACACCTGTAATCACAGCACTTTGGGAGGCCGAGGCAGGCGGATCACCTGAGGTCAGGGCCAGCCTGACCAACATGGAGAAACCCCATCTCTACTAAAAATACAAAATTAGCCGGGCGTGGTGGCACATGCCTGTAAACCCAGCTACTCGGGAGGCTGGGGCAGGAGAAACATATGAACCCAGGAGGCGGAGGTTTGCAGTGAGCTGAGATCCAGCCATTGCACTCCAGCCTGGGCAACACTGCACTCCAGCATGAGCGAAACTCCGTTTCAAAAAAAAAACAAAACAAAACAAAAATTCAACTTTTATTTTAGATTCAGGGGGTACCTATGCAGGTTTGTTACAAGAATATACTGCACGACGCTGAGGTTTGGGGTACGAAGGACCCCATCACCCAGGGGAGAGTCTAGTAACCAACAGGTAGTTCCCCAGCCCTTTTCCCTGTCCCTCTTTTCCTCCTCTAGTAGTCCCTGGTGTCTATCGTCCCCATCTCTATGTCCATGTGTAATCAATATGCAGCTCCCCAAAGTGACTTTGAATCAATGGAATCCAATCTACATCTACTCCACACACCCCCTACTCCACAAACCTGGAATGCCTTCTTGTCTTCCACCCATCCTAATTACACCCATCCCTCAGGACTAAGCTCCAAACAACTTTATTTTTTCTGAATCAGGATCAAGGGAAATTTAGAATGTAGCAATTACTCTCTATTGTTATTTAATTTTTAATTGCTTAAGTCTTATCTGCCCAGCAAGATTATAAACTTCTTCAAGCCAGGCTTGTTGTACAGAGATCTATACAAATAATAAGTACTAAAAGTATTTAACTTGAAAAAAGAAAAAAGTTATTCAAAAGATAGTAACTACTCCATTTTCCACTAAGCTCCAGAAAGGGAAGATTTCAAATAATAATTTAAGACATGAGAAAAGAGTAACTATAACTTCTCACTTTTCCAACAAGGGAAGGGACTTATGCAGCAGTCAAAGAGAATTCAGGAAAATAAGCATATGTAGGTGCTCAACATAATTAGCTGTCAGGAAACAAAATTAAAACCACAAAGAAACTACATCCTCACTAAAATAAAAGGGCTTGCAATATCAAGTGTTGGCAAAGATGTGGAAACCTGGACACCTTCAGATGCTGTAGACATGCGACGTGGGGAAACTGTGGCAGTGGTGTGCACAACAGCTGAACATACATTTAACCTAGGACCCAGCACAAGAATATTAGGTGCACCAAAAGGCACACACGCCAAATGCCTGTAAGAAAATAGAATAAACCATGGTGCGTTCACACAAAGGGCAATGCCGTGCACTGAGGCAGATGGAATCTGCCTCTAAGACAGAAGCCGAGCCAAAGAAGCCAGGCACAAAGGACAAGTGGCGAGTGGCTCCATGACCCGGAAGTTCAACAGGTAACGCTACTACAGTAACAGAGGTCAGGAGGACAGTCACCTTTGTGGGGCTGGAATACAGACATACCCGGCATAATGACCTTTCGGTCTGTCAACAACAGACCACATATACACCGTGGTACCATAAGATTATAATTTGTATTTTTACTGTATCTATGTTTGGATGCACAAATATTCACTATTGCATTAAGAGTTGCCTACAGTATTCAGTACAGAAACACGCTGTCCAGGTGTGTAGCAGAGGAGCAACTGGCTGTACCAAGCCGCTAGGTGTGTAGCAGGCAACACCATCTAGGTGTGTGTTAAGTGCACTCTGATGGTCCCACAACAACCAATTGGCCTAGTGACAGTGTCCCCCTCTTTAAGTCACACATGACTGTAATTAAAGGGTGAGAGCGCAAGGGAGCCTCTGGAATGCTGGAAATGGTCCTCCTTTGATGTGAGCGGTATTCCATCTACAGGAGAGTGTCCATATGCAAAAATCCTTCAAGCTGTACATACAGCTGGGTCCCCACCCAGATACCTTAACCAGGCCAGGGCACCCATGCCCCAGCTGCTGCCAGTTCCTACTAAGGACTCTTTACTGCCACTCTCTCCCAGAATAATGGCCCTCGGCTCAGGGTCAGCAGTGCCACACTCCCACCCTCATCCTGGGGTGGGGGGGGCAGCCACCAGCCCCTCTGCCGCAATTAGGGCCAATTGTGGCAAGCTCCTGGCGAGATGGGGCTAAAGCTAGCCTCCAGCTGAGACGCCTTTCCCTTCCCTACCCAGCTTCCCTCACGCCCTTCCTCTTCAATTTCACTTGCACAAGGATCTCCTTAGTGCTTGTGAACCTGACTGTATCTTACGTTATACCCCAATAAAAAGTGTTTTGTTTTTAAAGGGGCGACTGTTTCACACAGCTCAGGGTATCTTCCCTCGAGATTCTGATCAACAGATAAGAAACCTCACTCCCTCAGAGCAGAGATGCACTTCTTGGTGAATAGGGACCAACATCCATGGCCCGTGGGGTGTTCCTGCCTGCAACAGAGGCCGCGCGGCGCTGTGAAAATGACATGGAGTCTCAGGTGGTCTGCCACTAGCTTGCTGTGCGAATGCGCACTCGTTCAAATGCTCTGCAGCTCACCTTCACAACTTGAAAGCAAGGAGATTTGGTCCAGAGATTCTCGGAAGTCTCTTCTAACTGGAGAAATCCTTTGATCTCTTAAGAAATTTTCATTAACGTGGAAGCCCCTAGGTGCTACCACGCCCACCCTGTAACCGAACAGTACTTAGTTCTGTAGCACAGCGACTTGCAAGCAATCACCATTACACAAACCTCAAAGCTTAAAAAGGATCAGCACACTTCTCTCCCAACTCTTTACCCAGGTTCCCTTCTACCCTCAGAAACTACCAAACACAGCACCACAGCACAATCTTAACAGCAGTTCCTCCTTGGCCTGCCAGCATCCACTCCGCGTTACGCGCCTACCTGGTGGTTGTGATATACAGAATATACTGACAAACAAGAAAAACTAGGTGAAGCAATTTAAAGAACATTTCAGAAATGATGGGAAGGGGTGGGAAGGGAGGGGCGGGAGGAAGACCACACAGCATTCAAAGACTTAGCGGTTCCAGTGAACCAACCGATGCCCATCTTCAGGGACAGACAGCTGGAAATTCTAGACTAGAACAGCAGCGTCATGGTTTGCCTACCCTTATCCTAAACAATTACCATGCGAACAACTTATGGCCTATCACAACAGATACAAGTCCGGAGTCTCTCCACAGTTACGGGAGGCCGGTAGCGAATAACTGCCCTGGTCTTGGATTCAAACACGTGGCTATTCATGAGGCGTTTCTGCCTCCACCTCCGCCGAGATTATCGACATCAGCAAATGCGTGCCGTTCACCTTCCACAACCGAAAACGCCCTTCAGGTGGCATTCGAAAAGCAACCACTCCCTGATGCCATGCGGGAGCGAGCACGGAAAGCCCCATTTCTGAAAGGAAACACCCAGAAAGGGTAAGTTCACCTTGGGTGGCACAAAGCGTGCCAGGGTTCACCGGCTGCCTGCATGGAAAGGAGCCACGGCCAGCGCGCCCGGGTCCCGAAGCGCAGCGGACAGGCAAGACCCCCACGGGCGCGGCCTCGAGTTCCAGCCAGGGAGGCCCCGAGTCCAGCCCTAAGTCCCAGCCAGAGTCCTGGCCCCAGGTCTCCGCCCCGAGTCCAACCCCGAGTCCTTGCTGGGGCTGGCCCGAGATCCGGCGAGGAAGCCCCGAGTCCCGGCCAGGGAGGCCCGAGTCCAGCCTCGAGCCCCGGCCGCGCAGGTCCCGAGCCGAGGGAGCCCCGCCAACCCAGCCCTCACCTTCCTGCTCGCGCCGCCAAGAGACACCTTGGGCCGCGTCTTGAAGTCGCCTTCGAAGCTGAACATCCTGGCAGCCTAGCCCATGTGCGGACGCCGCCGCCGCGGAAGCAGCCGGGCGGGCGGGGCACGGGGCGGGCTGGGAGGCTCTCGGCGCCCGCCCGCCCGGCCCAGGGCAGCGAAGACGCGGCGGCCGGGAGGCGACCCGAGCCCGCCCCCGGGCTGTACCCTCCCAGCCCTGCCCTGGGGCGGGAGGGGCGGCAACACTGGAGGGGCGGCCCTGCCTTGCCTGCCCCTCATCCACGCCGGCCACTGCTCCGGCCGCTGCAGGGGCGCCTAGCGGGCAGCAAACCCGGCGCTTGCACCTGGAACTGCCGCCTCGGGAGGGAAGATGGCGGTCAGCCGTCACTGCGTGCGCGGCCCTGCAGACGTGCGCGCGTCCGCCATCGACGGCACGGCGCTCTTCCCGGCGGCTCCGCCAGCGTGCGCGGCCCCGCAAGGCGCGCTGGAGCCTGGGAGGAGGGCGGTGACCTGGGCACGCGGCGGAGTGGGCAGGGCCTGGTGCGTGCGGAGAGGGGGCGGCGGGGGGGCGGGGGGGGGCGCGGCGGGGGGCGGGCGGGGGGCGCGGCGGGGGGCGCGGCGGGGGGAGGGAGGTTTTGGGGGGGGGGGGATACAGGGAAGGCGGAGTGCGAGGCGTGGGTCGGGGTGGGGTGCAGGGCAGGGTGCGTGGTGCAGGGTGGGGTGCAGGGGCCGGCACCCGGAGCAGCCTGGGAGCGGCCAATCTGGTGCCAGACTCGAGTGAGTGAGGCGGGAAAGGAGCAGCTAGGCCCAGCCTGTCTGTTTACACCCCACTGTTCTATGTCTATGACACGCACAGACGGACATAAATATTACCATGTACACAGACATGCGCAGATTTGCCTCATACATACACAGCACACATGCATCAATATTACACACAGCATCAATACATATCAATATGATCATGTACACATATCTGTGTATGCATAAATATGCTCCTGGACTTACCATAGGGCTCTGTCCTGATAAACCCATCGTAAGATGAAATATTGTACGTTGAAAATGTATTTAATACTACAATAACCCTCACAAAGTCAGAAAATTGTGAGTTGAGCCATTTTCAGTTGGGACCACCTATACATAACATGTGTCTTGTTTAATACGTATACATAATCTCTCATATACATGTGCATATACATATATCATACACGATTGAAGCCAATTTCTAAAAATTGATTTTTGGTTGTATACAGGGTATGCAACATGATTTCACAGACACATTGTGAAATGACTACCCTCTTTGTGTTTGTTTGTGAGGTTAAATCTACTCTTGGCAAAATTTCTTTTTTTTTTTTTTTCTAGACAGAGTCTCACTCTGTCCGCCCAGGCTGGAGTGCAGTGGCCGGATCTCAGCTCACTGCAAGCTCCGCCTCCCGGGTTTACGCCATTCTCCTGCCTCAGCCTCCCGAGTAGCTGGACTACAGGCGCCCGCCACCTCGCCCGGCTAGTTTTTGTATTTTTTTAGTAGACGGGGTTTCAACAGTGTTAGCCAGGATGGTCTCGATCTCCTGACCTCGTGATCCGCCCGTCTCGGCCTCCCAAAGTGCTGGGATTACAGGCTTGAGCCACCGCGCCCGCCTCTTGGCAAAGTTTCAACACACAGTACGATATAATCTACAGTCCTCCTGCGGCTGAACACGGTGGCTCACGACGGTAATCCCAGCACTCTGGGAGGCCAAAGCGGGTGATCACCTGAGGTCAGAAGTTCGAGACCAGCCTGGCTAACATGGAAACCCCATCTCTACCAAAAATACAAAATTAGGCCGGTGTGGTGGTGCGCACCTGTAGTCCAAGCTACTCTGGAGGCTGAGGCAGGAGAATCGCTTGAACCTGGGAGGCAGAGGTTGCAGTGAGCCGAGATCACGTTATTGCACTCCA
>NW_022142011.1:0-32187 GCF_007565055.1 Rhinopithecus roxellana | reverse complement strand
CCATTGGGACTGGCCAAACCAGCATCCTGGGGGGGCTGCCTTCCTTGCCTGAGGAACCTTGCTCCCAGTTAGGGACCAATGGTTTGAGGCCCCTATGGATTGGGGGAGGCGTAGGGTAGAATGGAGGTAGCCCCATCTACGGGCCCGTGTAGACCTCAGAAAAACAAGCATTGAGTTCAGACTCTTGTCTGAAGGCTGGCCACCTGAATATTTGGGCTTTGGGGTGTGATGAAGTCTGGGGTCAGGGAACAAAGTGTTCTGGTTTGGACACGCAGGAGGTTCTCTGAGCTTCTCAGGTACAGGTATGTTGCCACATATATGCTTTTAAAAACCCTAGGAGGAGGGGGCACCAGAAGGGGGCCCTGAAGTCAAGGGCAAGGTCCAGCCTTTCCACCTCCCGCATGAAGACAGGCTGGAGGACAATTCTCCAGGTTTCATAACAAAGAAGAGAAAAAGAAACCAAAAGACCGTGGATAGGTAAGCTAATGAGGGCTGACTGGGATTACCCTGCCTAATCCTCAAAACACGCTTCCCTATCTTCCTCTGGGCCCAGGTGAGGAAACAGGTCACAGTAGGAATTCAGACCCTTGACAGGCAGCTGGCAGCCTGGAGTCCCGGACGTGCAAACACATTTTGACTAAGGCACATCCTGCATAGCCCTAAATCCATTAAAACTTGAGTCCCTACAGCCAGCTTCTGTGAGCACAGGGTTGGGTCTAGGGTTCCAGTTGGCAGCATCTCAAGGCAGAAGAATTTTTCCTAGTACGCTCAAAATGGACTTCTTATGTCTTGTCTTTCTCCATAGACACAATAACATTCTGATCTCTCTTTCTTTCCCCACACAGGGAGTGTCACCACTGTATGTCAGCCACCGGGGGACAGGCTTAGCTTACAACCACTTCCAAATTCCACCTCTCACGTTGGCAGAAACTGGCCAGGAATTGGGCCAATGGATGGGTGGGGTCTGCACACCACACCGTACTCAGGTCCCATGACGGCCTCACACAAAGGTGGTGGCCTGCAGTTCCAGGTGCACACACCACACCGCCCTGCTCGGGCCCTGATCTTAAGGAGGGGAGCAGCACGAACCCGGCACTGACCCCACAGTGCCACTCACACCACCGAGGATTTCTCCACCGAGGCATCAGGTTCTCGGTTCCTGGCCACCTCCCCCTGCAGGGCCTCAGCTGTTTCCTGGGACTCACGGGTCCTTCCTCACATGCAGCTCTGGTAAGATGCATTGATCTGTACCAGGGGCTCTGAGGTGACAACGGTCACGCTCATGCAGAGTGCAAGGGCAGAGGCTGGGTGCCCATTGTGGGGACCCTGACTGCAGCACTCCTAGACTATCATCGGGCCTGTTGGCCCCCAGTCTTAGCTAGGGCACCAGCAGTAGCAGTGCACTGCTCTGGACTCTGCAGGAGGAGGACAACTGTCACCGCATCTTTATGTTCTCCTGCTGGTGTCACTCTGTGCTTCTCATCTCCTGGTTGTAGGATTCAGGGCAGACTCTCTGAAGACCTTGTGGGAAACAGCAGAGTCCAGCAGAGAAGACAAGAAAAGCCCAGCTGTAAAGATGAAAAAATGGCAGGTGTGACATGGGCCCCCCATTCTGATTCTGTATTTAGATGAGGTCTTCCGGAACACCTGCTCTCATTGGATAAAACTTCAAATATATATATATATACACATACACACACATATATATGGTGTTTTTTTTGTTTTTTTTTTTTTTTTTTGGAGACAAAATCTCACTCTGTTGTCCACGCTGGAGTGCAGTGGCGTGATCTCGGCTCACTGCAACCTCCACCTGCCAGGTCCTGGTTCAAGCAATTCTCCTGCCTCAGCCTCCTGAATAGCTGAGATTACAGACATGCACCCCCATGCCGGGCTAATCTTTTGTACTTTTAGTAGAGACGGAGTTTCACCAAGTTGGCAAGGTTGGTCTTGAAGCCCTGGCCTCGGGTGATTCACCCACCTTGCCCTCCTAAAGTGCTAAGATTACAGGCATGAGCCACCGTACCCGGCCCATTGTGGCAGCTTAATCACAGAGGAAAAGAAGGCCTGGACCCAGCATGAAGATGATGGAAAGGGGTAAGAGCAGCTCTCTACATAAGGTGTTGCCAGCTTCCAATTTTCAACATAAGGGACACTAAATAGCTTTCCCAACAAAAACAACTGAGATGTTGGGTAAAACCTATAAAAATGCATCTTTGTAAGTGCATTACTGAGCTGGCATTGAAGGATGGAATCCACAGCAGTCAATAAAGAATTGGCGGGAACCAAAGTGGAATTTTTTTTCTGTTTGGACAGTTGCACAGAGGATGGGGCATCAGAAACAAAACCGGATGTCTCTCCAAAATGAGGTCAGAAATCTGACATCTTAGACTTCAAATAAAAGCCCACCTCAGAGCAGGAGCAGCAAGGAGAGCACCTGTCCCTGCATTGGTGCTGGGTGGAGGGAAAACCACTGACCCTGAAAACCGATGAGAAACAGTCCTCCAGGAGCTCATGCTGGAAGACCTGGAGAGCATGGGTCAAATCGACGTGGCACCGGGCTGCTGCTAACTTCACCTCTACCCCATGTGAGTGAATATCTTTGCTGAAACAATGCAATATGCTGAAACAATGCAATGCAATGGAATATAGACTTAATAGATATAATCGATATATGTATTAGATATAGACATAATAGATACAATAAATATAGGTATAAAATATAGGCATAATAGATATAATAGATATAGGTATAGAATATAGACATAATAGATATAATACATATAGGTAAGAAATATAGACAAAATAGATATAATAGATATAAGTATAAAAAATAGACATACTAGATATAATAGATATAGGTATAAAATATAGACATAATAGATATCGGTATGAATTATAGATATATTAGGTATAATAATTATACATATAAAATATAGACATAATGGAAATAATAGATAAAGGTATAAAATATAGACATAATAGATATAGATATAAAACATAGACATTATATATTTAAGAGATATAGGTATAAAATATAGACATAATAGATATAATATATGTAGGTATAAAATATAGACATAATAGATAAAATAGATATAGTTATCAATTATAGACATAATAGATATAATAAATAGAGGTATAAAATATAGACATAATAGATATAATAGATATAGGTATAGAATATAGACATAATACATATAATAGATACAGGTAAGAAATATAGACAAAATAGATATAATAGATATAAGTATAAAAAATAGACATACTAGATATAATATATATAGGTATAAAATATAGACATAATAGATATCGGTATAAAATATATACATAATAGATATAATAGATATAGGTATAAAACACAGCCATAATTGATATAATAGATAGAGGTAAAAAATACAGACATAACAGATATAGGTATAAAATATAGACATAATAGATATAATAGATATAGGTATAAAATATAGACATATTAGATATGATAGATAGAGGTATAAAATATAGGTAGAGTAGATATAATAGATATAGTTATAAAATATAGACATAATGGATATAATTGATATAGGTATAAAATATACACATAATAGATATAATAGATATAGGTATAAAATAAAGACATAATAGATATAAGTATTAAATCTAGACATAATAGATATAATAGAAATAGGTATAAAATATAGACAAAATAGATATAATAGATATACGTATCAAATATTGACATAAAAATTATAATAGATATAGGTATAAAATATAGACATAGTAGATATACGTATAAAATACAGACAAAATAGATATAACAGATATAGGTATAAAATATTAACATAATATATATAGTAGATATATGTATAAAATATAGACATCATAGATATAATAGACATAGGTATAAAATATAGACATAATAGATATAAAAGATATACATATAAAATATAGATATAATAGATATAATAGATATAGAAATAAAATATAGATATCATAGCTATAGGTATAAAATACAGATATAATAGATATAATAGATACAGGTATAAAATATAGACGTAAAAGATATAATAGATATAGGAATAAAATACAAATAAAATAGATATAGGTATAAAATAAAGACATAACAGACATAATAGATATACGAATAAAATATAGACATAATAGATATAGGTATAAAATATAGACATAATAGATATAATCCATATAGGTATAAAATACAGACATAATAGATATAGGTATAAAATATAGACATAATAGATATAATTAATATAGGTCTAAAATATAGACATAATAAATATAATAGATATAGGTACAAAATATAGACATAATACATATAGGTATAAAATATAGACATAATAGATATAATAGATATAGGAATAAAATATAGAGATAATTGAAATAAGTATAAAATATAGACAAAATAGATATAAAAGATATAGATATGAAATACAGACATAATAGACATAATAAATATAGGTTTAAAACATAGACATTATAGATATAATAGATATATGAATAAGATATAGACATAATAGATATAATAGATATAGATATAAAATATAGACACAATAGATATAATAGATATAGGTATAAAATAGAGACATAATAGATATAATAGATATAGTTATAAAATATTGACGTAATAGATATTATAGATACAGTTATAAAATATAAACATAATAGATGTAATAGATATGGGTAAAAAATACAGACAATAGTTATAATAGATATAGGTATGAAATACAGACATTATAGATATAACAGATATAGGTATAAAATATAGACATAATAGATGTGATATATATAGGTATAAAATATTGATATATTAGATATAATAGATATAGGTATCAAATATAGTCATAATAGATATAATAGATATAGGTATTAAATATAGCCATAATAGATAGAAGAGATACAGGTGTAAAATATGGATATAATAGATATAGGTATAAAATATAGACATAATAGATATAGGTATGAAATATAGACATAATAGATATAATAGATATAGGTGTAAAATATAGAAATAATAGACATAATAGATATAGGTATCAAATATGGATATAATAGAAATAATAGATATAGGTATACAATACAGACATAATTGATATAATAGATATAGGTATAAAATATAGACATAATAGATATAATAGATATCGGTATAAAATATAGACATAATAGATATAATAGATATAGGTATAAAATATAGACATAATAGATATGGGTATAAAATATAAACATAATAGATATAATAGATATAGGTATAAAATATAAACATAAGAGATATAATAGATATAGGTATAAAATATAGACATAATAAATATAATCGATACAGGTATAAAATATAGACATAATAGATATAGGTATAAAGTATAGACATAATCGATATAATAGATATAGGTATTAAATATGGACATAATAGGCCGGGCGTGGTGGCTCAAGCCTGTAATCCCAGCACTTTGGGAGGCCGAGACGGTCGGATCATGAGGTCAGGAGATCGAGACCATCTGGCTAATACGGTGAAACCCTGTCTCTACTAAAAAATCCAAGAAACTAGCCGGGCGACTAGGCGGGCGCCTGTCGTACCAGCTACTCGGGAGGCTGAGGAGGGAGGAGGAAAATGGCGTGAACCCGGGAGGCGGAGCTTGCAGTGAGCGGAGAGCCGGCCACTGCACTCCAGCCTGGGCAGCAGAGCAAGACTCCGTCTCAAAAAAAAAAAAAAAAAAAAAAAAAACAAATATAGACATAATAGATATAGGTATAAAATATAGACATAAAAGATATACGTATAAAATATAGACATAATAGATATAGGTATAAAATATAGACATAAGAGATACAGGTAAAAAATGTAGACATAATAGATATAATAGATATAGGTAAAAAATAAAGACATAATAGATACAGGTATAAAATATAGACAGAATAGATACAACAGATACAGTTACACAATATAGAGATAACAGTTATAATAGATATAGGTATAAAACATAGACATAATAGGTATAGGTATAAAATAAAGACATAATAGATATATTTATAAAATACACACATCATAGATATAGGTATAATATATAGACATAATAGATATAATAGATATAGGTGTAAAATACTGACATAAAAGGTATAATAGATATAGGTGTAAAATATAGACATAAAAGATATAAAAGATATAGGCATAAAATGTAAACATAATAGAGATAGGTATAAAATATAGATATAATAGATACAGGTATAAAATACAGACATAATATATATGATAGATATAAGTATAATATATAAACATAATAGATATAATAGATACAGGTAAAAAATAATGACAGAACAGATATAATAGACATAGGTATAAAATATAGACAAAATACATATAATAGATACAGGTGTAAAATATAGATATAATAGATATAGGGTTAAAATATAGACATAATAGATAAAATAGAAATACGTATAAAATATAGATATGATAGATATAGATATAAAATATAGATATAATAGATATAATAGATATATGTATGAAATATAGATATAATAGTTATAATTATAAAATATAAATATTATAGATATAATAGATATAGGTTTAAAATATAGACATAATAGATATTATAGAGATGGGTATAAAATATAGACATAATAGATATAATAGATATAGGTATAAAATATAGACATAATAGATATAATAGATACAGGTACAAAATATAGATATAATAGATATAGGTATAAAATATAGATATAATAGATATCATATATATATGTATAAAAAATAGATATAATAGATACCGGTATAAAATATAGACAATAGATATATTATATAAAGGTATAAAATATAGATATAATAGATATAATTATAAAATATAAATATAATAGATCTAATTGATATAGGTAAAAAATATAGATATAATGGATATAGGTATAAAATATGGTTATAATACATATAAGTATAAAATATAGATATAATAGATATAGCCATAAAATATAGACATAATAGAAATGATAGATATATGTAGAAAACATAGATATAATAGACATAATGGATATAGGTATCAAACATAGATATAATAGATACAGGTATAAAATATAGATATAGTGGATATAATAGATATCGGCATAATATATAGACATAATAGATATAATAGATATAGGTGTAAAATATAGACATAATATATAGCTATAAAATATAGACATAATATTTATAATAGATATAGGTGTAAAATATAGACATAATAGATATAGGTATAATATTTAGACATAAAAGATATAATAGACAAGAGTATAAAATATAGACATAATATATAAAATGGATGTGGTGTAAAATATACACATAATAGATATAATAGATATAGGTATAAAATATAGACATAGCAGATATAGGTATAAAATAGAGACAAAATAGATATAATAGATACAGTTATAAAATTTAGACGTAATAGATATTATAGATATAGGTATAAAATATAAACATAAGAGATATAATAGATATGGGTATAAAATATAGACCTAATAGATATAATGGATATAGCTATGAAATACAGACATAATAGATATGATAGATCTAGGTATAAAATATAGACATAATAGATATGATGGATATAGGTATAAAAGATAGACATAATAGATATAGGTATATAATATAGACATAATAGATACAGGTATAAAATATAGACATAATAGATATAATATCTATAGGTATAAAACACAGACATAATAGATATAATAGATACAGGTATAAAATATAGATATAACAGATATAGGTATAAAATATGGACATAATAGATATAATGGAAATAGGTATAAAATACAGACATAATAGATATAATAGATATAGGTATAAAATATAGACATAATAGAGACAATAGTTATCGGTATAAAATATAGACAATAGATATACGTATAAACTATAGACATAATAGATATAATAGATACAGGTATAAATATAGACATAATAGATATAGATATAAAATATATATATAATAAAGATAGTAGATATAGGTATAAAATATATACATAATAGTTATAATAGATATAGGTATAAAATGAAGACAAAATAGATACAGGTATAAAAAATAGACATAATAGATATAGAAATAAAATATAGACATAATAGGTATAGGTATACAATATAGTCATAATGGATATAATAAATATAGGTATAAAATATAGACATAATAGATATAGGTAGAAAATATAGACATAATACATATAATATATAGGTATAAAATATAGACTTAATAGGTATAATAGATATATGTATAAGACATAGACATAATAGATATAATAGATATAGATATAAAATATAGACATAATAGATATAATAGTTATAGGGATAAAATATAGACATAATAGATATAATAGATATTGGAATAAAATATAGACATAATTAAAATAGGTTCTAAAATATAGACAAAATAGATATAAATGATAGAGGTATAAAATATTGACATAATAGATATAGGTACAAAGAATAGACATAATCTTTATAATAGATATAGGTATGAAATATAGACATAATAGATATAATAGGTATAGGTTTAAAATAAAGACATAATAGATATAATAGATATAGGTATAAGATATAGACATAATAGATATAATAGATATAGGTATGAAATATAGACATAGTAGATATAGGTATAAAATATAGTCATAAGAGATATACGTATAAAATATAGAGATAAAGATATAATAGATATAAGTATTAAATATAGACAAAAGAGATATAGGCATAAAATACAGACATAATAGATGTAATGGATATAGGTAGAAAATAAAGACATGATAGACATAGGTTAAAATATAGACTTAATAGAAATAATCTGTAGTTATAAAACACAGACAAAATAGATATAATAAATAGAGGTATAAAATATAGACATAATTGATATAATAGATGCAATGGATAGAGGTATGAAATATAGACATAATAGATATAATAGAGGTATAAATTATGGACATAATAGATATAATAGATATAGGTATAAAATATAGACATAATAAATAGAGTAGATAGACGTATAAAATTCAGACATAATAATGTAACAGATAGACTTATAAAATATAGAAACAGTAGATATAATAGATATAATAGATAGAGGTATAAAATATAGACAAAATAGATATGGCAGATAGAGGTATAAAATATAAATATAATAGATGGAATAGATAGAGGTATAAAATATAGACCTAATAGATATAATAGATAAAGCTATAAAATATAGACATAAAAGATAAAATAGATAGAGGTATTAAATATATACAATACATATCATAGAGACAGGTATAAAATATAGACATAATAGGTATAATAGATATAGGCAAAATAGATATAATAGATATAGGTATAAAATATAGATATAATAGATACAATACATACAGTTATAAAATACAGACATAATAGATATAGCAGATAAAGGTATAAAATATAGACAGAATAGATATAGGTATAAAATAAAGATATAATAGATATAGTAGAGGTATACAATATAGACCTAATAGATATAATAGACATAGGTATAAAATATAGACATAATAGATATAGGTGTAAAACATTGACATAATAGATATAATAGATATAGGTATAAAATATAGACATAATAGACATAACAGATATATGTATAAAATATACACATAATAGATATAATCGATATAGGTATAAAATATAGACATAAGAGATATAGGTATAAAATGTAGACAGAATAGATATAACAGATATAGATATGAAGTATACACATAATAGATATGATAGATACTGGTATGAAATATAGACATAATGGATATAACAGATATAGGTATAAAATACAGATATAATAGATATAGGTACGAAATATAGATATAATAGATATATTAGATATAGGTATAAAATATACATATGATAGATAAAGGTATAAAATATAGATATAATACTTATAATAGATACAGGTATAAAATATAGATATAAAATATATAGTTATAAAATATAAATAAAAAAGATATAATAGATATAGATATAAAATATAGACATAATAGGTATAATAGATACAGGTATAAAATATAGACATAATAGATATAGGTATAAAATGTAGTCATAATATATATAATATATATAGGTATAAAATATAGATATAATAGATAAAAGAGATATAGGTATAAAATATAGATATAATATATAAAGGTAGAAAATATAGACATAATAGATATAATAGTTATAGGAATAAAATATAGATAATCGATATAATACATATAGGTACAAAATATAGACATAATAGATATAATAGATATAGGTATAAAATATAGACATAATAGATATAATAGATATAGGTATAAAATATAGACATAATAGATATAATAGATATAGGTATAAAAAATAGATATAATAGATACAGGTATAAAATATAGACATAATAGATGTAAAAGAGGTATAAAATACAGACATAATAGTTATAGATATACGTATAAAATATAGACAGAATAGATATAATAGATATAGACAGATATAATAGATATAGGAATAAAATATACAAATAACGAATATAATAGATATAGTTATAAAATATAGATATAATAGATATAGGTATAAAATATAGACATAATAGATATAATAGATAATGGTATAAAATATAGACATAATAGATATAATAGATATAGGTATAAAATGCAGACATAATAGATATAATGGATATAGGTATAAAATACAGACAAAATAGATATAGGTATAAAGTATAGACATAATAGATATAGTAGATATAGGCATAAAATATAGACAAAATACATACAATATATATAGGTATACAATACAGACATAATAGATATAATAGATACAGGTATAATATATAGACATAATAGATATAACAAATATAGGTATAAAATAGAGACATAATAGATTTGATAGATATAGGTATAAAATATAAACATAATAGATATCATAGACATAGGAATAAAATATAGACATAATAGATATAATAGATATAGGTATAAAATATAGCCATAATGGATATAATAGATACACGTATAAAATATAGATATAATTGATATAGTCATAAAATATACATATAATAGATATAATAGATATAGGTATAAAATATAGATATAATTGATATCGGTATAAAATATAGTTATAATAGATATAGGTATACAATACAGACAAAATAGATATATTAGATATAGGTATAAAATATAGATATAATAGATACAATACATACAGTTATAAAATACAGACATAATAGATATAGCAGATAAAGGTATAAAATATAGACAGAATAGATGTAGGTATAAAATAAAGATATAATAGATAAAGTAGAGGTATACAATATAGACCTAATAGATATAATAGACATAGGTATAAAATATAGACCTAATAGATATAGGTGTAAAACATAGACATAATAGATATAATAGATATAGGTTTAAAATATAGACACAATAGACATAACAGATATATGTATAAAATATAGACATAATAGATAAAATCGATATAGGTATAAAATATAGACATAAGAGATATAGGTATAAAATGTAGACAGAATAGATATAATAGATATAGGTATGAAGTATACACATAATAGAAATGATAGATACTGGTATAAAATATAGACATAATGGATATAACAGATATAGGTATAAAATACAGTTATAATAGATATAGGTACGAAATATAGATATAATAGATATATTAGATATAGGTATAAAATATACATATGATAGATAAAGGTATAAAATATAGATATAATTCTTATAATAGATATAGGTATAAAATATAGATATAAAATATATAGTTATAAAATATAAATAAAAAAGATATAATAGATATAGGTATAAAATACAGACATAATAGGTATAATAGATACAGGTATAAAATATAGACATAATAGATATAGGTATAAAATATAGACATAATATATATAATATATATAGGTATAAAATATAGATATAATATATAAAATAGATATAGGTATAAAATATAGATATAATAGATATAGGTAGAAAATATACACATAATAGATATAATAGTTATAGGAATAAAATATAGATAATCGATATAATACATATAGGTACAAAATATAGACATAATAGATATAATAGATATAGGTATAAAATATACACATAATAGATATAATAGATATAGGTATAAAATATAGACATAATAGATATAATAGATATAGGTATAAAAAATAGATATAATAGATACAGGTATAAAATATAGACATAATAGATGTAAGAGAGGTATAAAATATAGACATAATAGTTATAGATATACGTATAAAATATAGACAGAATAGATATAATAGATATAGACAGATATAATAGATATAGGAATAAAATATAGAAATAATGCATATAATAGATATAGTTATAAAATATAGATATAATAGATAAAGGTATAAAATATAGACATAACAGATATAATAGATAATTGTATAAAATATAGACATAATAGATATAATAGATTATAGGTATAAAATGCAGACATAATAGATATAATGGATATAGGTATAAAATACAGACAAAATAGATATAGGTATAAAGTATAGACATAATAGATATAGTAGATATAGGCATAAAATATAGACAAAATACACACAATATATATAGGTATACAATACAGACATAAAAGATAGAATAGATACAGGTATAATATATAGACATAATAGATATAACAAATATAGGTATAAAATAGAGACATAATAGATTTGATAGATATAGGTATAAAATACAGACATAATAGATATCGTAGACATAGGAATAAAATATAGACATAATAGATATAATAGATATAGGTATACAATATAGTCATAATGGATATAATAGATATACGTATAAAATATAGATATAATTGATATAGTCATAAAATATACATATAATAGATATAATAGATATAGTTATAAAATATACACATAATAGATATAATCGATATAGGTATCAAATATAGACATAATAGATATAATAGATATAGGTATACAATACAGACAAAATAGATATAATAGATATAGGTTTAAAATATAGACATAATAGATATACCAGATATAGGTATAAAATATAGACATAATAGATATAGATATAAAATATAGACATAATATATAAAATGGATATAGATATAAAATATAGTCATAATATATATTTATAAAATATAGACATAATAGATATAATAGATATAGGTATACAATACAGACAAAATAGATATAATAGATGTAGGTTTAAAATATAGACATAATAGATATACCAGATATAGGTATAAAATATAGACATAATAGATATAGATATAAAATATAGACATAATATATAAAATGGATATAGATATAAAATATAGTCATAATATATATTTATAAAATATAGACATAATAGATATAATAGATATAGGGGTAAAATACAGACATAATATATAGTTATAAAATATAGACATAATAGTTATAATAGATATAGGTATAAAACATAGACATAATATTTATAGGTAAAAACTATAGACATACTAGATATAATAAATAAAGATATAAAATATAGACATAATAGAAATAGGTATAAAGTATAGACACAATACATATAATAGATATAGGTATAAAATATAGACATAAGAGTTATAATAGATATAGGAATAAAATATAGACATAATAGATATAATAGACACAGGTATAAAATATAGACATAAGAGATATGGGTATAAAATATGAACATAATAGAAATAATAGATATAGCTATAAAATATAGACATAAGAGGTATAATACATATAGGTATAAAATATAGATATAATACATATGATCGATACAGGTATAAAAGATAGACATAATAGATATACGTATAAAATATAGACATAATAGATATCATAGATATAGGTATAAAATATAGACATAATAAATATAGGTACAAAATATAGACATAATAGACATAATACATATAGGTATAAAATATAGACATTATAGATATGGGTATAAAACATAAGCATAATAGATATAAGAGATAAAGGCATACAATATAGACATAAGAGATATAATAGATATAGGTATAAAATATAAACCTAAGAAATACAATCGATGCAGGTATAAAATAAAGATATAATAGATATAGGTATAAAATATACATATGATAGATATAATAGATATACGAATGAAATATAGATATAATTGACAAAGTCATAAAATATAGATATAATATATATAATAAATATAGGTGTAAAATATAGACATAATAGATATAGGTATAAAAAATAGACATAATAGGTATAGGTATGAAATATAGACATGACAGATATAATAAAAAAATGTATAAAATATAGACATAATAGATATATGTATAAAACAGAGACATAATAGGTATAATAGAGTCAGGTATAAAATATAGACATAATAGATATAGGTATAAAATATAGACATAATAGATATAAAATATATAGGTATAAAATATAGATATAATAGATAAAATAGATATTGGTATAAAACATAGATATAATAGATATAGGTAGAAAATATAGATATAATAGATACAGGTATATAATTCAGAAATAATAGATATGATAGATAAAGTTATAAAATATAGACATAATAGATATAATATATATACGTATAAAATATAGACATAATAGATATGATAGAGGTATAAAATATAGATATAATAGATATAGGTATAAAATATAGATATAATAGATATACGTATAAAATATAGACACAATAGATATAGGTATAAAATACAGATATAATAGATATAATAGATACAGATATAAAATATAGATATAAGATAAAATTATAAAATATAAATATAAGAGATATAATAGATATAGGTATAAAATATAGATATAATAGATATAATCGATAGAGGTATAAAATATAGACATAATAGATATAATAGATATAGGTATTAAATATAGACATAATAGATATAGGTATAAAATATAGACCTAATAGATATAATAGATATAGGTAAAAAATATAGACATAATAGATATAAGAGAGGTAGAAAATATAGACATAATAGATATAGATATACGTATAAAATATAGGCATAATATGTATAATAGATATAGACAGACATAATAGATATAGGTATAATAGATAGATATAATAGACATAATAGATACAGACATAATAGATCTAATAGATAAAGGTATAAAATATAGAAATAATACATATAATAGATACAGTTATAAAATATAGATATAATAGATTGAGGTATAAAATACAGACATAAGAGACATAATAGATAGAGTTATGAAATATAGACAAAATAGATATAATTGATATTGCTATAAAATATATGCAATAGATATAATAGATATAGGTATAAAAGATAGACATAATAGATATAATAGATACAGACATAATAGATCTAATAGATAAAGGTGTAAAATATAGACATAATAGATAGAATATATATAGGTATAAAATATAGACATAGTAGATATAATAGATATACGTATTAAATATAGACATAATAGATATAGGCATAAAATATGCACATAATAGATGTAATGGATAGAGGTATAAAATAAAGACATAATAGACATAGGTTAAAATATAGATATAATAGAAATAATATGTAGTTATAAAACATAGACAAAATAGATATAATAAATAGAGGTATAAAATATAGACATAATTGATATAATAGATATAATGGATCGAGGTTTAAAATATAGACATAATATATATAATAGAGGTATAAATTATAGACATAATAGATATAATAGATATAGGTATAAATTATAGACATAATAAATATAATAGATAGACGTATAAAATTTCGACATAACAGATATAACAGATAGACGTATACAATATAGACAAAATAGATATAATATATATAATAGATAGAAGTATAAAATATAGACATAACAGATATGCCAGATAGAGGTATAAAATATAGACATAATAGATGTAATAGATAGAGGTATAAAATATAGACCTAATAGATGTAATACATTAAGATATAAAATATAGACATAAAAGATATAATAGATAGAGGTATAAAATATAGACAATAGATATAATAGATACAGGTATAAAATATAGACATAATAGGTATAATAGATATAGACAAAATAGATATAATAGATATAGGTATATAATATAGACATAATAGATATAACAGATATAGGTATACAATACAGACATAATAGATATAATAGATATAGGTATAAAATATAGACATAATAGATATAATAGATATAGGTATAAAATATAGACATAATAGATATAATAGATACAGGTACAAAATTTAGATATAATAGATATAGGTGTAAAATATAGATATAATAGATATAATAGATATATGTATAAAAAAGATATAATGAACACAGGTATAAAATATAGACACTAGATATGCTAGATATAGGTAAAAATTTAGATATAATAGATATAATGGATATAGGTATCAAATATAGATATAATAGATATAGGTATAAAATATAGATATAGTGGATATAATGGATATAGGCATAAAAAGTAGACATAATAGATATAATAGATATAGGTATAAAATATAGACATAATAGATATAATAGATAAAGATATAAAATACAGACATAATAGATATAGCTATAAAGTATAGACACAATAGATATAATAGATATAGGTATAAAATATAGACATAAGAAGTATAGTAGATAAAGGTATAAAAAATAGACATAATAGATATAATAGATATAGGTATAAAATATAGACAGAATAGATATGTTTATAAAATATAAACATAATAGATATATTAGATATAGGTATAAAATTTCGACATAAGAGATACAATAGATATAGGTTTAAAATATCGACATAACACATATAATCGATACAGGTATAAAATATAGACATAATAGATACAGATGTAAAGTATTGACATAATAGATATAATAGATATAGGTATAAAATATAGACATAATACATACAATAGATATAGGTATAAAATATAGACATAATAGATATAATAGATATAGGTAGAAAATATAGACATAATAGATGTTACAAATATAGGTATATAATAGAGACATAATAGATTTGATGGATATAGGTATAATATATAGACATAGTAGATATAATATATACAGGTACAAAATATAGATATGATAGATAGAGGTATAAAATATAGATATAATAGATATAATAGATACATGTATAAAAAAAGATATAATAGATACAGGTATAAAATATAGACAATAGATATAATAGATATATGTATAAAATATAGATATAATAGATATAATGGATATAGGTATCAAATATAGATATAATAGATATAGATATAAAATATTGATATAGTGGATATAATGGATATATGCATAAAAAATAGACATAATAGATATAATAGATATAGGTAAAAAATACAGACATAATAGATATAATAGATATAGATATTAAATACATACAAAATAGATATTGGTATAAAATTTAGACATAACAGATATAATAAATATAGGTATAAAATATAGACTTAATAGATATAGGTATTCAATATAGACATAATAGGTATAATAGATATAGTTATAAAATAGAGACATAATAGATATAATAGATATAGGTGTACAATACAGACATAATAGATATACTAGATATAGGTATAAAATATAGACATAATAGATATAATAGATATAGGTATAAAATATAGACATAATAGATATAATAGATATAGGTGTAAAATATAGGCAGAATAGATATAGGTATAAAATACAGACATAATAGATATAATAGATATAGATATAAAATATAGACATTATGGATATAGGTATAAAAAATAGACATAATAGATATAGGTATAAAATATAGACATAAAAGATATAATAGATACAGGTATAAAATATAGATATAAAAGATATAATAGAGGTATAAAATATAGACATAATAGATATAATAGATATAGACATAATAGATATAATAGATATAGGTATAAAATATAGACATAATAGATGTAATAGATATAGGTATACAATATAGACATAATAGATATAATAGACAGTTATAAAATCTAGGCGTCATAAATATAATAGATATAGGTATAAAATATAGCTATAAGAGATGTAGTAGATTAAGGTAAAAAATATAGACCTAATAGATATAATAGATATAGGTATGAAATATAGACAGAATAGATATGTGTATAAAATATAATCATAATAGATATAATAGATATAGGTATAAAATATCGATATAAGAGATATAATAAATATAGGTATAAAATATAGACATAACATATATAATGGATACAGGTATAAAATATAGACATAATAGATATAGGAATAAAGTATTGACATAATAGATATAATAGATATAGGTATAAAATATAGACATAAAGATGTAACAAATATAGGTATAAAATAGAGACATAATAGATTTGATGGACATAGGTATAAAATATAGACATAATAGATATAATAGACATGGGTATAAAATATATACATAATAGACATAATAGATATAGGTACAAAATATAGACATAGTAGATATAATGGATAAAGGTATAAAATATAGACATAATAGATATAGGTGTAAAGTATACATATAATAGATATACGTATAAAATATCGATATAATTGATATAGTCATAAAATATAGATGTAATAGATAAAAAAAGATATAGGTGTAAAATATAGATATAATAGATATAATTATAAAATATAAATCTAATAGATATGATAGATATAGGTATTAAATATAGATATAAGACATCTAGGTATAAAATATAGTTATAATACATATAGGTATAAAATATAGATATAATAGATATAATAGATATAGGTAAAAAATATTGTTATAATAGATATAATAGATATAGGTATAAAATATAAACATAATAGATATAATAGATAGAGGTATAAAATATAGACATAATAGATATAATAGATAGAGGTATAAAATAGTCATAATAGATATAGGTAAAACATAGAGACACAATAGATATAATAGATATAGATATTAAATATAGACATAATAGATATTAGTATAAAATATAGACATAATAGATATAATAAATATAGGTATAAAATATAGACTTAATAGATATAGGTATACAATATAGACATAATAGGTATAGTAGATATAGGTATAAAATACAGACATAATAGATATAATAGATATAGGTATAAAATATAGACATTATAGATATAGGTATAAATTATAGACATAATAGATATAGGTATAAAATATAGACATAATAGATATAATAGATATTGGTATAAAATATAGATATAAAAGATATAATAGAGGTATAAAATGTAGACATAATAGATACAATAGATATAGACATAATAGATATATTAGATATAGGTATAAAATATAAACATATTAGATGTAATAGATATAGGTATAAAATC
Organism: Rhinopithecus roxellana; assembly: GCF_007565055.1. Lineage (NCBI taxonomy): Eukaryota > Metazoa > Chordata > Mammalia > Primates > Cercopithecidae > Rhinopithecus > Rhinopithecus roxellana. The sequence continues at coordinate 12,961 of NW_022142011.1, read as the reverse complement.
TAGACATCATAGATATAATAGATATAGGTATAAAATTTAGACATAATAGATACAGGTATAAAATATAGACATAATAGATATAATAGATAAAGGTATAAAATATAGGCATTACAGATATAGGTATAAAATATAGACATAATAGACATAGGTATAAAATATAGATATAATATATAAAATAGATATAGGTATAAAATAAAGACATAATAGATATAGGTATAAAATATAGACATCATAGATATAGGTATAATATATAGATATAAAAGATATAGGTATAAAATATAGACATAATAGATATAATAGATGTAGGTGTACAATATAGACATAATGGACAAAAAGATATAGGTATTAAATATAGACATAATAGATATAATAGATATAGGTATCAAATATAGACATAATAGATATAATAGATGTAGGTACAAAATATAGACATAATAGATATAGGTATAAAATATAGACATAATAGATATAGTAGATGTAGGTGTACAATACAGACATAATGGACAAAATAGATATAGGTATTAAATATAGACATAATAGATATAATAGATATAGGTATAAAATATAGACATAATAGATATAATGGATATAGGTATAAAATATAGACATAATAGACATAATAGATATATGTATAAAGTATATACATAATAGATATAGGTATAAAATATAGACATATTAGATATAATAATTACAGGTATAAAATATAGACATAATAGATATAATAGATATACGTATAAAATATAGACATAATAGATATAGATATACAATATAGACAAAATAGATTGAATAGATATAGGTATAAAATATAGACATAATAGATATAATAGATATAGGTATAAAATATAGACATAATAGATATCCGTATAAAATATAGACATAAAAGATTTAATAGATATAGTTATAAAATATAGACATAATAGATATAATAGTTGTAGGTATAAAATATAGACATAATAGATATCGGCATAAAATATAGACATAATAGATTTAATATAGTTATAAAACATAGACATAATGGATATAATAGATATAGGCATAAAATATAGACATAATAGATATAATATAGGTATAAAATATAGACATAATTGATATAGGTATTAAATATAGACATAATAGAAATAAGTATAAAATATAGACGTAATAGATATAATAGATATAGGTATAAAATATAGACATAATAGACATAATAGATATTGGTATAAAGTATAGACATAATAGATATAGGTATAAAATATAGACATATTAGATATAATAATTATAGGTATAAAATATAGACATAATAGATATAATAGATATACGTATAAAATATAGACATAATAGATATCGGTATAAAATATAGACATAAAAGATTTAATAGATATAGTTATAAAATATAGACATAATAGATATAATAGATATAGGTATAAAATATAGACATAATAGATATCGGCATAAAATATAGACATAATAGATTTAATATAGTTATAAAACATAGACATAACGGTTATAATACATATAGGTATAAAATATAGACATAATAGATATAATATAGGTATAAAATATAGACATAATTGATATAGGTATTAAATATAGACATAATAGAAATAAATATAAAATATAGACGTAATAGATATAATAGATATAGGTATAAAATATAGACATAATAGATTTAATAGATATAGGTATAAAACATTGATATAATAGATATAATAGATATAGGTATAAAATATAGACATAATAGATTTAATAGATATAGGTATAAAACATTGATATAATAGATATAATAGATATAGGTATAAAATACAGACATAGTAGATATAATAGATATTGGCATAAAATATAGACATAATAGATATAATAGATATAGATATAATATATAGACATAATAGATATAAAAGATATAGGTATTAAATATTGACATAATAGATATAATAGATATAGTTTTAAAATATAGACATATTAGATATTATAGATATAGGTATAAAATATAGTCAGAGTAGATATAATAGATATAGGTATAAAATACAGACATAATAGATATCGGTATAAAATATAGACATAATAAATATAATAGATATAGTTATAAAATATAGACATATTAGATATAATAGATATAGGTATAAAATATCATCAGAGTTGATATAATAGATATAGGTATAAAATATAGACATAATAGATATCGGTATAAAATATAGACATAATGGACATAATAGATAGAGGTATAAAATATAGACATAACTGGTATAGAAACGTAGGTATAAAATATAGACATAATAGATACAATTGATATAAGTATAAAATATAGACATAAGATATATAATAGATATAGCTATAAAATACAGACATAATGGATATGACATATATAGGTATAAAATATACACATAATAGATATAATAGATATATGTATAAGATATAGACATAATAGATATAATAGATATAGGTATAAAATATAGACATAATAGATATAGGTTTAAAATATCGACATAATAGATATAATAGATACAGGTATTAAATATAGACATAATAGATATAGGTATAAAATATAGACATTATAGATATAGGTATGCAATATAGACATAATAGATATAATAAATATAGGTATAAAATATAGACTTAATAGATATAGTTATAAAATATAGACATAATATATATAATAGATATAGGTAAAAAATACAGACATAATAGATATAATAGATATAGGTATCAAATATAGACATAATAGATATAATTGATATAGGTGTAAAATATAGATAAAATAGATATAATAGATAAAGGTACAAAATATAGATATAATAGCTATAGGTATATAATACGGACATAATAGATATAGGTATAAAATATAGATATAATAGATATTATAGATATAGTTATGAAATATAGACATCGTAGATTTAATAGATATAGGTATACAATATAGACATAATAGATATAATAGATATAGGTATAAAATATAGACATAATAGATAAAATAGATATAGGTATAAAATATGGACATAATAGATATAGGTATAAAATATAGACAAAATAGATATAGGTATAAAATATAAACATAATAGATATAATAGAGATGGGTATAAAATACAGACATAGTAGATATAATAGATATAGGGATAAAATATAGATATAATAGATATAATAGATATAGGTGTAAAATATAGACATAGTAGATATAATAGATATAGGTATAAAATATAGACATAATAGACATAATAGATATAGGTATAAAATATAGACATAATAGATATAGGTATAACATACAGACATAATAGATATAGGTATGAAATATAGACATAATAGATATAGGTATAAAATATAGACATAATAGATATAATAGAAATAGGTATAAAATATAGACATAATAGATATAATAGATATAGGTATAAAATATAGACATAATTATAATAGATATACGTATAAAATATAGACATAATAGATATAGGTATAAAATATGGACATAATAGATATAATAGTTATAGGAATAAAATATAGACATAATTGAAATATTTATTAAATATAGACAAAGTAGATATAAAAGATATAGGTATAAAATATAGACATAATAAACATAATAGATATAGTTATAAAATATAGACATAATAGATATAATAGATATATGTATAAGATATAGACATAATCGATATAATAGATATAGGTATAAAATATACACATTATAGATATAATAGATGTAGGCATAAAATTTAGACATAATAGATATTATAGATATAGGAATAAAATATATACATAATTGAAATAGGTATAAAATATAGACAAAATTGATATAAAACATATAGGTATAAAATATAGACATAATAGATATAATAGATATAGATATAAAATATAGACATAATAGATATAATAGGTATAGGTATGAAATATAGACATAATAGATATAATAGATATGTGTATAAGATATAGACATAAGCTTCTTCTCCGAGAAAACACCAAATGGCGGATGACGCCGGTGCAGCGGGGTGGTCCGGAGGCCCTGGTGGCCCTGGGATGGGGATCCGCGGTGTCTTCCGCGGAGGTTTCGGCAGTGGCATCCGGGGCCGGGGTCGCGGCCGTGGACGAGGTCGGGGCCGAGGCCGCGGAGCTCGCGGAGGCAAGGCCGAGGATGAGGAGTGGGTGCCCGTCATCAAGCTGGGACGCTTGGTCAAGGACATGAAGATCAAGTCCCTGGAGGAGATCTACCTCTTCTCTCTGCCCATTAAGGAATCTGAGATCATTGACTTTTTCTTGGGGGCCTCTCTCAAAGATGAGGTTTTGAAGATTATGCCGGTGCAGAAGCAGACCCGTGCTGGTCAGCGCACCAGGTTCAAGGCGTTTGTTGCTATCGGAGACTACAATGGCCACGTCGGCCTGGGTGTTAAGTGCTCCAAGGAGGTGGCCACCGCCATCCGTGGGGCCATCATCCTGGCCAAACTCTCCATTGTCCCGGTGCGCCGAGGCTACTGGGGGAACAAGATCGGCAAGCCCCACACCGTCCCTTGCAAGGTGACAGGCCGCTGTGGCTCTGTGCTGGTGCGCCTCATCCCTGCACCCAGGGGTACTGGCATCGTCTCAGCGCCTGTGCCCAAGAAGCTGCTCATGATGGCTGGTATTGATGACTGCTACACCTCAGCCCGGGGCTGCACTGCCACCCTGGGCAACTTCGCCAAGGCCACCTTTGATGCCATCTCTAAGACCTACAGCTACCTGACCCCTGACCTGTGGAAGGAGACTGTGTTTACCAAGTCTACCTATCAGGAATTCACTGACCACCTTGTCAAGACACACACCAGAGTCTACGTGCAGCGGACCCAGGCTCCAGCTGTGGCTACAACATAGGCTTTTTATACAAGAAAAATAAAGTGAATTAAGCCTGTTAAAAAGAAAAAAAGATATAGAAATAATAGATACAACAGATATAGGTATAAAATATAGACAGATACAACAGATATAGATATAAAATAAAGACATAATAGACATAGGTATAAAATATAGACATATTAGATATAATAATTATAGGTATAAAATATGGACATAATAGATATAATAGATATAGGTATAAAATATAGACATAATAGATATAGATATACAATATAGACAAAATAGATTTAATCGATATAGGTATAAAATATAGACATAATAGATATAATAGATAAAGGTATAAAATACAGACATAATAGATATCGGTATAAAATATAGACATAATAGATTTAATAGATATAGTTATAAAATATAGACATAATAGATATAATAGATATAGGTATAAAATATAGACATAATAGATATCGGCATAAAATATAGACATAATAGATTTAATAGATATAGTCATAAAACATAGACATAATGGATATAATAGATATAGGTATAAAACATAGACATAATAGATATAATATACGTATAAAATATAGACATAATAGATATAGGTATTAAATACAGACATAATAGAAATAAGTATAAAATATAGATATAATAGATATAGTTATCAAATATAGACATAATAATTATAATAGATATAGGTAAAAAAATATTGACATAATAGATATAGGTACAAAGTATAGACATAATGGTTATAATAGATATAGGTACGAAATATAGACATAATAGATATAGGTATAATATTTAGACAAAATAGATATAGGCATAAAATATAGACATAATAGATATAATAGATATAGGTGTAAAATATAGACATAGTAGATATAATACACATGTATAAAATATAGACATAATGGATATAAGAGATATAGGTATAAAATATAGACATAATAGATATTATAGATGAAGATATAAAATATAGACATAATAGATATAGGTATAAAGTATAGACACAATAAATATAATATATAGACATAAGAAGTATAATAGATATAGGTATAAAATATAGACATAATAGATATAATACATAAAGGTATAAAATATAGATATAATAGATATAGGTATACAATATACATATAATAGATATAATAGATATACGTATAAAATATAGATATAATTGATATAATGATAAAATATAAATCTAATAGATATAATAGATATAGGTATACAATATAGACATAATAGATATAGTTATGAAATATAGACATAATAGATATAATAGATATAGGTAAAAAATATAGACATAATAGATATACGTATGAAATATAGACATAATAGATATAATATATATAGGAATAAATTATAGACATAATAGATATAATATATTTAGGTATAAAATATATACATAATAAATTTAATAGATATATGCATAAAATATAGTCATCGTAGATATAATAGATATAGGTATAAAATATAGACATAATAGTTGTAGGTATAAAATATAGACATAATAGATATAATAGATATAGGTATAAAATATACACATAATAGATACAGATAGATATAGGTATAAAATAAAGACATAATAGACATAATAGATATAGGTATAAAGTATAGACATAATAGATATAGTGGATATAGGTATAAAACATAGACATAATAGATATAATCGATATGGGTATAAAATATAGACATAATAGATATAATACATATAGATATAAAATATTGACATCATCGATATAATAGATATAGTTATAAAATATAGACATAATAGATATAAATACAAAATATAGATACAATTGAATATATAGAGGTATAAAATATAGACATAATAGATATAGGTATAAAATATATACATAATACATATAAGAGATATAGTTATAAAATATAGACATAAAAGACATAATAGATATAGGTATTAAATATAGACATAATAGATAGAGGTATAAAATATAGACATAACTGATATAGGTATAAAATATAGACATAGACTCGGAAAGGGGAACATCACTCACTGGGGCCTATCATGGGGAGGGGGAGGGGAGAGGAGGGACTGATTGCATTGGGGAGTTATACATGATATAAATGATGAATTGATGGGTGCTGTCGAGTTGATGGGTGCAGCACACCAACATGGCATAAGTATACATAAGTAACAAACCTGCACGTTATGCACATGTACACTAGAACTTAAAGTATAATAAAAAAAAAATAAAAATAAAATAAAATCAGAATTCAAAAAAAATGAAATAAAATAAATAAAATATAGACATAATAGATATAGGTATAAAATATAGACATAATAGATATAGGTATAAAATATAGACATAATAGATATAATAGAAATAGGAATAAAATATGGACATAATAGATACAGGTATAAAATATAGACATAATAGTTACAATAGATGTACGTATGAAATATAGACATAATAGATATAATAGATATAGGTACAAATTATAGACATAATAGGTATAATTGATATAGGTATAAAATATAGACCTAATAGATATAATAGATACTGGTATAAAATATAGATATAATAGATACAGGTATAATATATAGACATAATAGATATAATAGATATAGTTATAAAATATAGACATAATAGATATAGGTACAATATTTAGACATAATAGATACAATAGATGTAGGTATAAAATATAGACATAATAGATATAATAGATATAGGTATAAAACATAGACCAAATAGATTTAATATATATAGGTATAAAATATAGACATAATACATATAGGTAGAAAATATAGACATTATAGATATAATAGGCATAAAATATAGATATAATAGATTAAATAGATGTTCGTATACAAAATAGATATAATAGATACAGCTATAAAATATAGACAATAGATATAATAGATATAGGTATACAATATAGATATAATAGATATAATAGACATAGGTTTACAATATAGACATAATAGACATAATAGATACAGGTATAAAATATAGACATAATAGATATAATAGATATAGGTAAAAAATATAGACATAATAGACATAGGTACAATATATAGACATAATAGATATAATAGATAGAGGTATTAAATATAGACATAATAGATATAGGTATAAAATATAGAAATCATAGATATACGTATAAAATATAGACATAATAGATATAGGTATAAAATATACACATAATAGATACAGGTATAATATTTAGACATAATAGATATAATAGATATAGGAATAAAATACAGACATAATAGATATAATAAATATAGGTATAAAATACAGACAGAAGAGATATACGTATAAAATACAGACATAATAGATATAATAGATATAGGTATAAAAAATACACATAATAGATATAATAGATATAGTTATAAAATATAGACATATTAGTTATAATAGATATAGGTATAAAATATAGACATAATAGATATAATAGATAAAGATATGAAATATAGACAAAATAGATATAATAGATATTGTTATAAAAAATAGACATAGCAGATATGGGTATAATATTTTGACATAATAGATATAATAGATATAGGTATAAAATATAGACATAAAGATATAATAGATATACGCGTAAATATACACATAACAGCTATAAATGATATAGGTGAAAAATATAGACATAAGAGATACAGATATAAAATATAGACATAATATATATAATGGATATAGATATAAAATATAGACATAATATATACTTTTAAAATATAGACATAATAGATATAGAAATAGGTGTAAAATATAGACATAATATAGAATTATAAAATATAGACATAATAGTTATAATAGGTATAGGTATAAAATATAGACATAATAGATATAGGTATAATAGGCAGACATAATAGATATAATAGATATAGTTATAAAATAGAGACATAATAGATATAATAGATATAGGTATAAAATATAGGCTCAATAGATATTATAGATACAGGTAAAATATAGATATAATAGATATAGGTATAAAATAAAGATATAATAGATATAATAGATATATGTATAAAAAAAGATAAAAGAGATAGAGGTATAAAACATAGAAAATAGATATAATAGATATAGGTATAAAATATAGATATAATAGATATAATTATAAAATATAAATATAATAGTTATAATTGATATAGAAAAAAATATAGATATAATGGATATAGGTATAAAATATGGTTTTAATAGGTATAAGTATAAAATATCGATATAATAGATATAATAGATATAGGCATAAAATATAGACATAATAGATATGATAGATATATGAGTAAAATAGAGATATAATAGACATAATGTATATAGGTATCAATTATAGATATAATAGATATAGGTATAAAATATAGATATAGTGGATATAATAGATATAGGCATAAAATACAGACATAATAGATATAATAGATATACGTATAAAATATAGACATAATAGAAATAATAGATAAAGATATAAAATATAGACATAATAGATATAGGTATAAAGTATAGACACAATAAATATAATAGATACAGGTATAATATATAGACATAAGAGGAATAATAGATAAATTTATAAAATAGAGACATAATAGATATAATACATAAAGGTATAAAATATAGATATAATAGATATAGGTATAAAATATACATATAATAGATATAATAGATATACATAGAAATATAGATATAATTGATATAATGATAAAATATAAATCTGATAGATATAATAGATATAGGTTTACAATAGAGACATAATAGATATAGGTATGAAATATAGATATAATATATATAATAGATATAGATATTAAATATAGACATAATAGATACAGGTATAAAATATATACATAATAGATATAATAGATATAATAGATAGAGGAAATGAAATATAGACATAATAGATATAGTAGATAGAGGTATAAAATATAAACATAATAGATGTAATAGACATAATAGATATCGGTTTAAAGTACAGACACAATAGATATATTGGATATAGGTATAAAATGTAGACATAAGAGATATAATAGATATAGGTATAAAATATAGACATAATATATATAGTAGATATAGGTAAAAAATATAGACTTAATAGATATAATACATGTAGGCATAAAATATGGACATAATAGATAAAATAGATATAGGTATAAAATAAAGACATAATATATATAATAGATAAAGGTAAAAAATATAGACATGATAGATATAGTTATAAAATATAGACATAATAGATATAATACATAGAAGAATAAAATATAGACATAATACATATAATAGATAGAGGTCTAAAATATAGACATAACAGATATAGTTATAAAATATAGACATAATAGATATAATACATAGAGTTAAAAAATATAGACATAATAGATATAATAGATAGAGGTATAAAATATAGACATAATAGATACAATAGAGGAATAAAATATAGACATATTACATATAATTGATGGCGGTATAAAATATACACCTAATAGATATAATAAATAGAGGTATAAATTATAGACATAATAGACATAATAGATAGAGGAATAAAATATAGAAATAATAGATATAATAGAGATAGGTATACAATATTGACATAATAGATATAATAGATGTAGGTATCAAATATGGACATAATTGATATAATAGATATAGGTATAAAATATAGACACAATATATATAATAGATAAAGGTATAAAATATAGACATAATAGATATAGGTATAAAATATAGACATAATAGATATAATGGATATAGGTATAAGACATAGACATAATCGATATAATAGACATAGGTATAAAATATAGACATAATAGATATAATAGATATACGTATAAAATATAGATATAATAGATATAATAGGTAGACATAATAGATATAACAGATAGAGGTATAAAATATCGACACAATAAATGTAAGAGATAGAGGTATAAAATATAGACATAATAGATATAATAGAGGTAAAAAATATAGAAATAATAGATAAAATAGAGAAAGCAATAAAATATAGATATAAGAGATACAGGTAAAAAATATAGATATAATAGATATAATAGATATACGTATAAAATATAGATATAATTGATATCGTCATCAAATATAGATATAATAGATATAATAGATATAGGTATAAAATATAGATATACTAGATATAATAATAAAATGTAAATTTAATAGATATAATAGATATAGGTATTAAATATAGATATAAGAAATATAGGTATAAAATATAGTTATAATAGATATACGTATAAAATGTAGACATATTATATATAATAGATATAGGTATAAAATATGGACATAATAGATATGGATATAAAATACAGACATAATAGATATGATAGATATAGGTCTAAAATAAAGACATAATAGATATAAGAGATATACGTATAAAATATAGACATAATAGATATAATAGATATAGGTATAAAACATAGACATAATAGATAAAATCGATAGAGGTATAAAATATAGATTAATAGATATAATAGATAGACATAATAGATATAATAGATATAGGTATAAAATATAGATTTAATAGATATAATGGATATGGGTATCAAATATTCATGTAATAGATATATGTATAAAATATAGATATAGTGTATATCATAGATATAGGTATGAAATGTAGACAAAATAGATATAACAGATATAGGTATAAAATACAGACATAATAGATATAATAGATAAAGATATAAAATATAGACATAATAGATATAATAGATATTGGAATAAAAAATAGACATAATAGATATAGGTATAAAATATAGACATAATAGATATAAGTTTAAATATATATATAATAGATATACGTATAAGCAATAGATATAATAGATACAGGTATAAAATATAGACAATAGATATAATAGATATAGGAATAAAATATAGATATAATAGATATAATTAGAAAAAGTATAAATATAATAAATATTATTGATATAGGTAAAAAACATAGATATAATGTATACAGGTATAAAATATGGTTATAATAGATATAGGTATAAAATATAGATATAATAGATATAATAGGTATAGGTATAAAATATAGACATAATAGCTATAACAGATATAGTTATAAAATATAGACATAATTGTTATAATAGATATAGGTATAAAATATAGACATAATAGATATAGGTACAATATATAGACATAATAGATATAATAGATATAGGTATAAAATATAGACATAATAGATATAATAGATATAGGTATAAAATATAGACACAATAGATATAATAGATATAGGTACAAAATATAGACATAATAGATATAATAGATATCGGTATACAATATACACATAAAAGATATAATAGATAGGGGTATAAAATATAGATATATTAGATATAGGTATAAAATATCGATATAATGTAATAGGACATAAGTTAGCTATATGGTATAAAATAAAGGACATATAGTAGATATAATTATAAAATTAAATATAATAGATACAATAGATATAGGATATAAATATAGTATTAAGATTAATGATAAAATATAAATATAATAGATATAATAGATAAGGTATAAAATATAGATATATAGATATCGGTATAATAGAAGAAGAAGATTAGTTTAAAAATGTATTGTTATAATTGGATTATAACACAATATCAGGTATAAAATATAGTAATCATGGATATAATAGTTACTAGGTATCAACTATTGACATAATAGATATACATAGATATAGGTATCCAATAGAGACATAATTAGATATAATAGATACAGGTAACATAAATCTATGACATTAACAGATTATAGGCCAAAAATATACGATATGTCATAGATCTATAATAGAGGCTATAAATTATAGACATAATAGCATATACACTCAGACATAGTTATAAAATATAGAAATATACGATATAATCGATACGGTTATTACAATCTAGACAAATAGATTTCCCATAATAGATATAGGTTTATCATCAAACTTTTTATTTTTATTTGATTTTCCCATTAATGGATCTAATTAGATATTAGGGACCAAACATCAGAGATATCATTTTTATAATAGATATTATATGAGCTATAGGATAAAATAAGACATAATTGATCATAAGATTTCGACCCAGAGGTATACCAATATTAGAACATAATAGACATAATTAGATACTAGGTATACATATCGACATAATAGATATAATAGATATAGGATCAAATATAGACCTAACTAGATCATAATACGGTACATCCGCCTACATAAAATATTAGACCCCTATAGTTATATTAAG